>NC_061112.1:7298218-7319674 GCF_002878395.1 Capsicum annuum | reverse complement strand
TGTTAAATTTGAAAAATATAAGGATAAGAATATTTGAATTTGAATTTTTAAATGAAAATTGAATTAGAATAGAATTCTTCCTTTTTAATCTCCTTTTTATATATATTCACTCCTATCCTGATATGTATTGTTAAGCTTTCTTCTCTCTCTTTGTTATTGATCACTGATTATTAGTTTTGTTTATGACTTTACTTATTACACTATTTATTTTTTGAAAAAAGCTTCATTTGATTTGACATTGTTATTTTTCTATGCAGATGATGATGTTTAATAATTATGTTTTTTTTATATTTGAGTCTTAATTCAAGTAAGTGATATTTTTCATATGATTTTGTAAAAGTAATTAAATATATCCTTAAAATTTTTCATACATGATATTAGATTAAGTAATTGTTATTTTAAGTAAACTTTGATTATTAGAATTCAAGTTTGAATTGTGATTGATGTGATAGATGGATATAATTATTATTCATAACTTTAAAATTTTGTGCTTATGAATAATTTTTATAGTTCATGGCAAAGCAGATTGTAGATTTTGAAATGGTTGAAGAAAATTCAAAATATATATATATATATATATATATATATATATATATATATTTTTACAATTTGTAATATCTTAACTCAGTTATTTTTAAGACTAACAAAAATATTTTATAATAGAAGTATGAATGAAAGATAACGAAAAGACAAGAAAAGTATAAGTAAAAAAAAATAGATATTTTTAAATATTTTTTTGACAAATTTACTAAATGGAGAGAACTAGCTTAGCATGAATAGGAAAATAAAATAAAAAAGTAAATGTCAATATAGTGGAAGAAATTTACATATTATAATTTTTTTCTTAGAATAAAACTCATGATTTTACTTTCTACTTTAAAATTTAAATTCAAAATTTTTTACATGCATTATGAAATTCATTTTAGTTATAAGGACATGTTAATAATTTCATTTAATTTGATTTATAAGAAAATAAAAAAATTTAAAATCAAATATATGAGATAAATTCATATTTTGATAAATGTGAAAATATTTGACTTAAGTTTTAAATTATAAATACTTCTAACGGACTAGATTATTTTGAAGTCTTCTTCTAATCTATATTTCATATCTATTTTAATTTTATATTTTGAGATAAGAGAGAAGAAAACTCAATTACTTACGTACGTAACACAAAATATAATTTAATTCAAGGTTAAATTAAAAAAAGTAAAGTAATCAAATTACAATACCTATAGAATTGTTTTTTTTTTTTTGGGTTGGGGGGGGGGGGGGACAATTTTTAAGAATATAATGAAAAAATCATAATACACATGTTTATTTTTAAAAATTTGCACAAAAAAGATGGAGGAATAGTAGAATAAAAATTCAAATTATTTTTGACAATCTAAAATCATTAAATTGTCAAAATATAAAAAATATGAAACATAAAACCTTTTTTGCAATTACATGATTATTTTTATTAATATACACTAGATTTTGAAAGCGGATGGATGGGTGGGTTGGTGGTAGAGACTATTGACAATACACCATATTTAAATTGTGAATGATATTATAAATGAAAATATGAAATTTAATTTTTGTTTATAATTAGATGATTTTTTTTTCGTATAAATTTAATTATCAGTGGGGGAATTGAGTGTGAGGGAAGGAATGGATCCGGATGGAGGCGTGAGGGGAAAGGGGTAAAAAAATATTTATATTAAAGAAAATAAAAAAAATGATTGGAGAATTGGGGGAGGCGGGTAGAAAAAGATTTTATTTTTTTCTCATTTTTTTGAGAAATAAGATGATAAATGATTTTTTTTAAAGATAATATAATTTAACAAGTTTGAATGAGACATTTCAATATGAAACATAAAAAATATTACTGTACTTGAATATTTTCCACGTATCGCATGGATATGTATACTAGTACTTAGTAAAAGAAAAAGAGAAGATCACAATAACATATCTTTATTATTTTCGTAAATTCTTAATTTTGTTAGTAACTGGCATCCATACTATGATTCTTCATTTCTTTCTTTATTTTTGCAATTGTTTAATTACAAGCTTTATATGAGCTTTTAAATATGCGAAAAAATAAAAGTGATGAAAAAAATGACAAATAAAATAAAAAGATGTCACATAACTTATTCTATATCTAGTCTTAATATATATTTCCTTCAATTTTAATACTTGTCATGATTTATTTTGCACACCCCTTATGACATTAATTAGAGAGTAATTTTACTAAATTATCCTTATTTCTTATTTATATTCATTTAATATATATATATTTTTTTTGCACAATATTGATATTGCTTCATATATATAGAAAAAATTATGCAGTTGTACGTAGAGGTTTTGGGACTTAGGTGCATTATTTAGACTTTCAGTTTTCATTTTGTTATGTAGATAATGATTATAAAACGATATTAGTTATTTTAAATTATAAATTTTTGGTGACTTTATATGAAATTTTGCACACTCTGTTAAAAAATGTGATTCTATTGTACTTATACGTAGACTTCAATGAGAAAGAAAACGAAATAAAAACAATAAGTGTATGATCCAAAAGGTATCACTTCAACTCTCCAAAATGAATAAATTCATTGTGAAAAATACTTTTCATAAATTTTTTTTTAGAAAACACAACAGTATTTTTGTTTTATCATCGAGAAACTATTTGAAAGTTTTTTCTTTGATTCCTAATTTTCAATTCTCACATTTATATTCTGCACCTTCAATTTGAAATGGTAGACAAATTGGAGAAATAAAACTCAATAATTTCAAATTCTTCTTACGATTTTGAATCATTAGTATAATAATTTTTCTTAATTTCATTTGCTTCATTGAATCTTTTTAGAGAGCAGGATTAGTACTCTCGTTTTTTTCTTTACCAAACCATTATTTAAGCACTTCAAAAAAATTACTAAGACACAAGTATTTCTTTCAATTATCATATTGATCTGCTTCGTAGATGTAAATAATAAACTTAAATTTAGAAAGAAAAAATAATAAAAAATGCAACACTTTTTGCTAGAAAATCTGTAACTAAAATAAAATGAAAAAAATATAATTTTGCTCATGTGGGGTCATATCTTAACCAGCTGTAATATTTTTCATGTTATAAGGGACAATCATATCTTAACTACTTCATTTGTCATTCAGAATCTCGACTGATGGTATTTAGCAGCATAGTGTTTAAAGTTGAAATTTTGATGCACCTAATCTTCACTCTTTTGAAACACATCTAATATATGATTACAAAATATTATGTACTGTAGTGTATTTGAGCAAAGAGAGTTGATCATTATTCACCAGCATCAGACGTACACAAAATCATTCTGTATGAGATTAACATTATCACAACTATTAATTTCTTGCACCTATGTAACTGTAATGTACTAGAATTCACGTTATCGTAAAACATATTTACATGTATAAAAATGAAAAAAATAGGTATTACACGTACAAAAGAGAAACTTATTATCGTGAATATGTAAAATAGCTTAAAATTTTGTAGAATAAAAAATTGACAATTTATATGTGTAAAAAGTAGAAGATGCATGATTATACATTAACTGAAAAAAAGTATCGAGAAGAAGAAAATTATAATGAAATAAAAACATGTCACTTATTTTTTTGATTTTGAGACTCTCTCTGTGTAGATCTACTTCATGACTTTGAATTTGACCCTGCTCCTGCAAGTTAAACAAAAATTAAAATTCAAAACATTATTTCAACAATAAGCAAATTGTAAAAGCAAATTCAGAAGATAAAATGTGATATAACTCATATGAATAATTGCATACATGTAAAAGCATATGGTGAATAGGTATGTTAGTTCTCTTTCAAAATTAAATGATAACAAAGATTTTTCATATTCTCCAATCACATGACAAGATCCCATTCAATTTCTTATCAATTGTTACAATATGTTTCATCTCCCATCTTAATTGAGAGTAAAACCCATTTACATTGTATTAACGTTTTAGAATCTTCAATGAATCTTAATTTTAATTGACTAATAAATATGGACAATTATAGAGTAATTGACTGTTTTTAATTTTAATTTTCAGCAAAAGTTTTTGAGAGAAAAATGTCAAAAAATGAAAAAAAAAAAAAAGTGAGGATAAAGATCATTAATGGTGTCAAATCACCTCCTCTATTAGATTCTTTTATATTATATATAAATTCTACATTCATGTATTTGAACCCATTCTTTCACCTGTAACATTTATATCTTCTCTGTTGATCATATTACTAAAATGTCATTTTTTAAACGTGTCAGTAAGTTCAAAATTAATTTTAAGTTTTGGAGTTCAAGGTAAGGTCAGCATACACAACTATCCTCTCTAAACTTTACTTATGAAATTACATAAAATATGTTATTATTGTTATTGTATTTAAAATGTATGCAAAGTTTTGCATTTATGTAACTATAATTGGATTTTTTTTTCCCTCTCTTTTATGATCGTGTTCATGAAAAAGTTCAAATAATTTTCATATTATTCAATTTTACGTGTTCTTATTTTGTTTTAATTAAATCGTATTTTTGCATTCATTATTAGACATCTTTCTACATTTCTTTATTTCTTTTAGTTAATAACTTTAAAGATTATATATGAATTATACATAGACAATAAATTCTCCTCTTTTGATAATTTCTTGTGTTTCTTTCCAGCTATAAATTTTTAATTGAAAAATTGAACGAAACAAGCATATTATTGCCAATATTTTATTCCTCTAAGTGCAAGACAATCTAAGGAGTTCAGATTGCTAAATATCTGAAGGTTCAAGGTTTGGTTTGCTTTAAAATTGTGTCTTATATTGAGATTAATTTCTTTGACTTGGATTAGTTTAGAAATCAATTATCTTTTGTACAAATGAGACTTTGTTTCATTACGAGTGGATTCAAAGATATTAATTCAAGATACACATGTAAAGCACATACATTAAACTAGTTATTATAAAAGTATGAGCAACAATGTTGAGTAACCAAAATATCCCCTAAAAGTTGATTGTTTTATTGCCCCTTTTAAGTCAAAATTTTTTCCATTTGAAAAATAACTAAAAGGTATAAATATAACTTAGTATTAGTATTAAACAAAATATTTTTCTATTAGGACCAAGTTCATTGCAGGATTACATGCTATCCTACTAATACTAGGAGCTTAACATTGAATCTATTTCAAGTAAACTAGGACTAGGAAATTTCTATACTTTTAATATTTTAACAATTTTAGAATGGGGCCAAAATATATTTTAACAATTCCTCAAATATACTAGAAGCATGACATATTGAGTTAACAAGTTGAGCAATTTGTTTGAAGGAGAATAATGAAATCATGGAGTCTATTTTAACAAGAGAAAAACAATAATGTTGGTAACATTTTGTGGAAACAATTTTTAACTAATTTATACGTAATAGGGATAAAAAGTATTAAAGAAAGGATTTGGGAAGATGGTACATCGAATGCAAAATTTTCAGTCAAAACAAAATTTGATGGAAAAGTAATAATTTTTGGAGGTGATTTTATCAAGTACTATCGGTAGTTGTAAAATTAACGACAGTCTATAACATAGTGAAATCTCACAAATGGGTTTGGGGTTGACCCTTACCTTGTGGAGGTAAAAAGGTTTTCTCCAGATGACCTTTGGCTCGAGTACAACAAATCAAAGTAGGTATGAAATGGAAACACAACGGTGAAGAAAACATATAGGAAAACAATAATAACAACAAAATAGTACAATAATTGAAACACAATAAACAACAAATGAGTATAGGAATCAAAAGCAAGACACCACTCCATTACGTACTAATCTTCTATTCTAATTCACAACTTTCAACACTCTCCTATCTAAGTCACATCCTCGGTAAGATGAAGCAATATTTTAGGACCAAAGAAATAACAAAAAGTTTATTATCTTTAGATATAATCTATCTACAATATATTAAAAGTGTGAAGACCCTTAGAAAAATAATTCAAACTTTGTATCCTTCATTAAAAGTCTCTGCAATAAACAAAATTATCTTTTCACTTATTTCCTTCAATTATTATATCTTTAAATAATATTTAAAATTAAAGAGTACTAGAATATATGGTAAGAGTTATTAGGAGAATTAAAAATTAAGAAGTCATAGAATATATGGTAAAAAATATTAAGATAATTAATAATTAAGAAGTCCTAAAATATATGGTAAGAATAAATGTTTATGTATTAAATTCTTCCTTATTTGAACCATGTAATATGTATATTTATAAAAGAACTAGTGTAATTGCATGTGCCTCGTACGTGTAATATTTAATTATTTAAAGTTAAATAATTTTATCTATTGCGGAGACTTTTAATTAAGTATAACAAATTCACAAAGATCCTTCATACTTTAATATAATAATGTAAACATAAACATATATTTTATTGTAAGCACATATATATTTTACCATCAGAAGTTCTAAATGGTTGATGAATCATCACTAGCTAGCATCCAAAAGTGACGAACCTGAAACTTTGAAAAACCCTCAAAATAGGATGTGAGGGGGTTGCTTGGTGGCTGTTTTAGAGTGGGTAGCTTGAGGGAGTAATTTGGTGGCTGTTTTGGAATTTTTACATGAGGGAGTAACTTGATAGTCGTGATAGGTTTGCTGGAAAACGTGACTGGGGTTAATGGTTTTATAGTAGTATTGAGAAATTTAGGTGACATGAGGAAGGGGTAATTGGAGTTTAGGATTAATTAGTATATGGTTTTTGTGTGTTAGTAACAATATGGTGGTTGGATAGTATGAGACAGTGGATTTAATAGAGTTTTTTCGTTGGATTAGCCTTAATTTGGGGGGAAAGAAAAGTGGCAAAGGTGTATTAGTTAAGAGTTTGATTTATTTTAGATTAGTTTCTTATTATGAAAAGGTTTTATCATAACTATATTTAATTTTCAACTCTTAAATATTTAAAAAAAATAATTAAAAGATGATTTTGTCTAAAGAAAAGACTTTTAATGAAGGGCAACAAGTTCAAACAATATTTCTAAGGCTGAAACACCCTAGGTTTTGCTTTTAGCTCACTGTTCTTTGTAACGACTCACCATACGAGTCGTATGATATGGGTATGGGTCAGGGGACCCTAGTCGTTAGGATACTAGTTATGGGTGATTGGGTTTTTGTTGTGGTTACGATTTGGTGGTACGAGTCATTAAGGGTGGTGACGGTTCATTTGGTCGGTCCTTTAATCAAATCAGTAACTTAGTGACTTGACATGGCTCTGAGTATGAGTGGCTCACTAAGAGCCATAAGGATAGGGTACGAGTGGTAAGCTTGAGTAGTATGTTGTACAGTTTCCAATCCCTTTGGGTTCTGTTTTAGGCACGACTGGACCATACCATTCGTATGGTCTGGTCACGAGTGGGGGTTAGAGAGTCGTATAGTGGAAAGTGTATGGGTGTTCAACTCATTGTCTTGGTGATGATTCCATGGTATGAGTCGTATTTTGTGATCACGAGTCAAGGGGTCGACTCGTAACCACCTGCAGTAATTTTACAATTTTAAATTGGAGGCATTCTAGAAATTTTTCCTTTGTGACTCTCTTTGATACCACGACATAAAACACCTTTTGGGGCCTCATTAACCTATCATTCCCAATCAAACACTCTTAAAATCTCCCTCAAGCTCTCTATTCAAGTAAGAGGCTAGGGTTTTTTTTAAGACAATCAATTAGGGGCTTTCAAGAGTAATTCTCTTCGTCTTCCTTGGTGCCTAAGATACGTTACTCCTCCTCATTATTAGTTTACAAAGAGTATGTGTTTTAATGTATTATTTTCATGATATTGTTATGGTTTGAAATATTATTGGGGGTTTTGGATGTTCATGGTTGAATAATATTTCTCATGATTTAATTATGTTTTCTTTCATGGTTTTAGTATGATTTTGACATTGTGGGATGCATGTTAATGGTAAATGGATGTTGGGGTATTATGGATTCCCCAAACTACTTGGTTATATTTTTGAAACATATATGCCCTCAACCTATTTGTTAAAATGCCAATGAGAATGATTTTGTCACATTGTTTGACTCCTTTTGATATACTTGCATTGCATACATGGTAATGGAACTTAAATTGGTTTGGTTGGTTTTAAATGGTTTGGAAAGGCCTTGATGGACATGTTTTTGGTTTAATTGGAAACTTGGGAGTCACTGGGTTAATGTTTGGTATAACATAAGTGGATAGACTTGCAAGCTCTAATTTTGATATGATGATACCAACTGTTAATGCATAAACAAAAGACTCCTTGGTAGATGGTTGAAATGTGTAATTGGTTTTAATATGGTCTTCAAAAGGGTTCTGTTAGCAAAGCCGTGGAAGAGGGAGATTTTGGGAGAACCAATACTGGAAACTCACGTTTACCGATGTAAGGTTTGGTCATGGTGACCGTGCTCATGACGTCACACTTATATTTTGGGAGATGTACTAGTCATCTCAGGTTTTTCTCCAATTTGTGTGGCTAACACGCATTAGGCCCCTTTCAGCAAGAGGAGCTAAACCCATATAGCCTATGGGTGGACATTTAGGATGGCAGAGCTACACAACTCAGGTTAAGGATTAAATACATGCTAAACTCAGTTCCCTATTCCGGCAATATATATATATATATGTGTATGTGTGTAATTACATATGGTTATATTATTTGTATTTGAATAACAATATTATTTTATCTTTATCCTTGAGTACATACTAGCGTTCACTCTGCTAATTGTCTTCGGGCACTGTATCTCCATGCAATGCAAGAACCAACCATACTACCATTCTTCCTTCTCAGTGACTTGGATTTAGGGACAAATTTGAGTCAGATTGAAGTGGAGAGCTTCTATACTCCGGAAGGCTCCATTTCATGTCATGGACTTCTTTTTATTATTTTTGTTTCTTGGATTTTGGTTTTGACAAATGGTTGGGGGCATGTCTTGATAGGATGTTATTTGATTCTAGTTAGAGGCTTTGTTAGACAACTATGAGCATGAATGGTATCGGTATTGTATTAGCCTTGGTATTGGTATTGGCATTACCATTAGGGTTGGCACCGATTTGACATTTGGTTAAGGTTGTTGGATTATGATTATGAACTTTATTTAATGTCTTTGAAATATTATTGTTTTATCTTATTATATATTAGAAATTCATCCGACATAGGGTGTAGGGCGGTTACAATTAGGTATTAGGGGCCGTCTTCGATCTTGGTTGGACTTGAGATGCCCGATATAACTAGGCCCTAGTTCGGGTTATGTCAGATTAGTATTAGAGCCCTAAGTTTATGGTTAATTGGGTGTTCGACAAAGCCGTGTCGAGTATAGTCTCTTTTAAGGATGTGTAGCGCACCACATTCATAAGGGATAGGCTATGAGACATTTAGGAATATTTTTCTTTCTTGTATTCTGTTTTCAAGCTGTAGAGTCTAAGGTCCTAAATTCTTCTCTAATTTTTGTTTGTTCGTTTTTCAGATCATGCCTCCTCGACGATCTAAATCTCACGAAAACTTCTCTGTCCCACCCGAGGATAATGTTGATAGGACCCATTCTACTTATAGGGTCCAGATTAGGTCTAAGGGTCCAATTCCTGATTGTCCTCTTGGAGTTCCACCGGTTTCCTCCAGTCCTTCTTGAGCTCCTCTGGCGGATATGATAAATGTTGAGTTTCGTCAGTATATTCATATGTTGGCACAATTGGTAGCTTCTCAGGCCGAGAGTGATTCTTTGGTTACTCCATATTTTGAGGCCACAAGGGTTGGCTAATTTATGAGGTTGAACTCTCTTGTGTTCGCTGGTGTTAAGGTTGAGGAGGATCCTCAAGCTTTTGTAGATGAGATGGAAAAGATTTTTGGCGTTATACATGCTACTAACATGAAGGGTGTTGAGTTTGCTGCCTACAACCTGAAATATGTAGCATACCAATGGTATGAGGAATAGTAGTAGTCCAATGGTGATGATACTGATTCAGCTCTATGAGATGATTTCTCTAGTGCTTTTCTAGACCATTTCTCTCCTCAAAAGTTGAGGAAAGCAAAAGAGGAAGAGTTTGTTAACCTGAAGCAAGGCAAGAAGTCAGTCAAGGAATATGTCTTAATGTTTTACCAATTATCTCGGTATGCTTCAGAGTTGATTTCTAGCATGAGAGATAGAATGAGGAAGTTCACTTTTGGGTTTTTCGAAGACTTGATTTTAAAGAGTAAGGTTGCCTTATTGAACAAGGACATGGATATTTACAGGTTGGTTGTGTACATGTAGCAGGTTGAGGAAGAGAAAAAGAAACAATCTGAGATTGAGGAGAAGAAGAGCAAGAAGTTAAGTTTTTCTGAGCTGGGTGGTGGCTAACAATAGAGTGGCAGAGATAGTAGAAAGTGGCCCAAGAAGAACTGGGGCAACTCTGGGTCTCACTCACCGGCTAGTGCTCCCTACCCAAAGCTTCCAGGCGACATGAATTATCATAGTAGTGATAATTATAGGGCACAGGGTGCCTAATCTCAGGCTAGTGGGGCCCAGTCAGCTCAGCACATCCTCCCTACAGATTTTTCAGTCGATTACATCAGGGTTATTGTGATATAGGAAAGGACAAGTGCTTCAACTGCAGTCAGCCATGGTATATGATTAGAAACTGTCTTGCTGGTAAGGTTGCTTCTGGGGCAAATAAGGTTTTTGTTGCCTCTTCTTCAGCCCCAGTACCAAAGGGTGCACCATTTGGCTCCGGCACTGGTCAAAACCGTCTCTATGCTCTCACTACTCGCCAGGAGTTTAAGGCATCGACTGATGTCGTGATTGGTATGTTAAAACTCTTTTCCCGTGCCGCGTACTATTTACTTGATCTGGGGTCCACTCTTTCTTATGGTGGCACTCATTCTATACTTCTTTAGACTGTCGAACCTGTATGGTCATCTTTAAATTCCCTAATAAGATAATTATTGAGTGGAAGGGTAGTTCCCTAGCTCCTAAGAGGAAGTTTATATCGTATCTTAGAGCTTGGAGATTAATCTCCAAGGGGTGTCTCTACCATCTGGTTTGGGTTAAAGATTCTAATTCGAAAGGTCCTTCCTTGCATTCCATCTCAATGGTGAATAACTTTCCTGAGGTCTTCCCTGATAAACTTCTGGGTGTTCCTCCTGATAGGGAGATTGATTTTTGGATAGATTTTATTCTAAACACTCATGCTATCTTTATTCCTCCGTATAAAATGACTCCAACTGAGTTGAAGAAGCGTAAGGAGCAACTAAAGGATCTTTTAGACAAGGGTTTTATCCATCCTAGTATTTCCCTATGGGGTGCACCTGTATTATTCGCGTGTAAGAAGGATGGTTACCTTTGGATATGTATTGATTACCGACAGTTGAATAAGGTGACGGTTAAGAATAAGTACCCTCTTCCAAGGATAGATGATTTGTTTGATTAGCTTTAGGGTGCTAAGTTTTTCTCTAAGATTGATCTTTGATTTGGGTATCATTAGTTAAATATTAGGGAGGTAGATATCCCTAAGAATGCTTTCCGAACTCGATATGGGTACTTTGAGTTTCTGATTATGTCTTTTGGGATAACCAATGGCCCAACGACATTCATGGATTTGATGAATAGAGTCTTTTATCAGTTTCTAGATTTATTGGTCATTGTGTTCATAGACCGTAGTTTGGTGTATCAAAGAGTGAGGTGGATCATGCCAATCACCCCCGTATAGTATTGTAGACCCTAAAAAAGGAGCACTTGTATGCCAAATTTTTGAAATGTGAGTTCTGGTTGAACGCTGTCACTTTTTTGGGTTATTTCATTTCTAGAAAAGGGATCATGGTGGATTCGTAGAAGGTTGCAGTAGTTAAGAAGTGGCTTAGACCCATGACTCCAACCGATAAACGAAGCTTCTTGGGTTTAGCCAATTATTACAGAAAGTTCATGGAAAGTTTTTTGACTATAGCTTCCCCGTTGACTAAGTTGACTCAAAAAAAGGTAAAATTCTTGTGGTCTGAGGCTTGTGAGGGTAGTTTTGAAAAGCTGAAGGATAAGATGACTTCGGCTCTAGTCTTGATATTTTTGAAGGCACTGATGGTTTATGCTATATTATGATGCATCCCGTGTAGTTCTTGGTTGCGTCTTAATGTAGCATAGCAAGGTGATAGCTTATGCCTCTAGACAATTGATGGTGTATGAGATGAATTATTCGACTCATGACTTGGAACTGTTGGCTGTTCTATTCGCATTGAAAATTTTGCATCACTATCTCTATGGCGTGCATGTGGATATCTTTTTTAATCATAAGAGCCTGCAATATATGTTTACTCAGAAAGAGCTGAACCTCACACAAAGGAGGTGGCTTGAACTGCTAAAGGATTAGGACATAAATCTTCACTACTATCCAGGTAATACTAATATGGTTTTTGATGCTTTGAGAAGGTTATCTATTGAAAGTTTGGCTCATGTGGATGAGGGAAAATGGGAGTTGGTGAAAGATATTCACTGTTTAGCTAACCTTGGAGTTTGTCTATTGGACTTTGAGGATGGTGGCGTGATTCTGCAAGAGGTGGTGCAGTCGTCTCTTGGTGCTAAAATAAAGAAGAAACAAGTGTTAGATCCTATCTTGATGAGGATCGAAGGTGATATAGGTGGTCAAAAAGTGATGGACTTCGAGATTAGTGGTGATGGTACCTTATGGTACCAAGGGAGGTTATGTGTTTCTAATATAGATGGTTTGCGAGAGAGAATTTGTTACATTCTGGGTTTTGGCCCTTAGAATTTTTCCTGGAATTCCATTCTCCTGACCCAATACGACCCCAGGGTATGAGTCGTATGGTAGGATATGAGTTGTATGGTCCTATCGTATGCTAACCAGTATTGGTTGGTGGGATGGATAGGTTACTAAAATGGACACGACTTGGAAGATAAGAGTTGCATGGTTGGGTAAGAGTCGTATCTAGTTCTCGTATAGGAGACAATATTCAACCCTCTTGGTATTCTATTCTGCCAGGGATACGGATGAAAGGTACATATCATACGCTTTGGATCTAACTTGGTTGGATGAGTCATATACTGGATAGTGTTGGGTCCAGGGGTTGGGATAGGGAACAAGTGGCGGGTACCACTCGTATCGAAAGTGTACGACTCGTATGGTTCAGTCATATCCCTGTGACGGGATTTTTATGTAACTTAAGTGGGGGTAATTTGGACATTTCCCTACTTACCCTAATAGGATCCCACGACTTCTAGCCTATTTGGGAGACTATTTACTTTATTATTTCTCTCTTTAACACTTATAAACTACTCCTAAACAATCTAAAATCCTCTCAAAAGCTTTAGGGCAAGAAAACTAGGGTTTCATCTTGAGGACTAATTTGGGGCTTGCTTTGGTGATTTCTTTCCAGCAATTCTTTGGTATAAGGCATGTTCTCTTCCCTCATTGTTAGTTCCAACTAAAGGCATGATTTTACTATTGGTTTTTATGATTTTATTGTTGAATGCTTTTGGGTTTTCAAATATGATTTGTGGATTTTGTTTATAAATGGTTGGTTATGGTTTCCCATGATTTTAATTATGTTTTTCTATGCATTAATGGTGGTTTTGGATAATTAGATTATATGGAAATGGTTGTTGGTAATTGGAATTGGTTTTGGATATATATTATGCCCCCAATGTGTTTGACAAAATGCTTATAAAGATATGTTTATTGCCTTGACTTCTATTAAATGAAACTTTTGCTTGTTTTAAACTTAGTAAAGGATTTATGCATGGACTAAATGGTTTGGAAAGGTAAATGGCTAAATGGTTATACTTGTGGGGTACAACTTTCCCCAAGTGGATTTAATATTGTAATTGGAAGGGCACCTAAGGTCCTCTATACCTACAGGTGGTTGGCTATGGATAGGACTTTCTAGTATGGTTGGTATGACGATACCACCACTAAATGGCCTTGTTTAATAAATAGTAAATAGATTATTTGGAAATGGTTTTTAATTGGGAATTAAAGGAGGAGGTGTAGCTAAGCCTTGGAAGCTGGCGGTCTCGGGGAGAGGGCTGAAATTAGAAACTCATATTTGTCGTTATGAGGTCGGTCTTAGTGGACTATGTGCATGATGTCACATCTTATATTGGGGGATGTACTAGTCATCCCAACGGGATATTTCCCTGGTCGTATGGCTACACGTACTGGGGCCCTTTCAACAAGGAAAGCTGAAACCATATTACCCATGAGTATTTTAGGAAGGCAAAGCTACACATCCCAGGTAAAGATTTTAAATGCATGCTAAACCCAAATTCCCTTTCCCGACACTTATATATATGTATGTATAGTTGTATGCATTATGAATGGTTTTACTTGGTTTTATAGATGGCATTATTTTATCTTTATCCCGAGTTCATGCTAGAGATTGCTCACTAACCCGTCTACTAGTGACTGTTCACCCAATCTATGCAGGAACCAACCATTCTACTTCTTCTGTCTAGCACGCGGATTCAGTATCAATATTTGGACTAAAGTGGTGAGATTCCATTCTTTCGAAAAGCTCCATTTTGTGTTATGGACATTTTTATTTACTTTGGATATTAGTTACGACATAGTTGGGGGCATATCCCAACCAGATATTGTTACACTTTTGGATAGAGGCTTTGTGGTACCTCTAGGGGTTGGAATGGGTAGGATCGGTATTGGTGTTTGCCTTGGCATTAGTATTAGTGTTGGTATTGGGGCTTATGCCCTTGGATGATATTATTGGTTGTTCCATCGTATTACATTTTGGGATTGATTATTATGTCTTATTTTGGTATTCTCTTTGGTTATGGCCTGGTTTATGGCTTTTGGTTTGGCTTGGTATGGTTGGATGGTTGATTTGGTACAGGTGGACTCGGTGTGGTTGATCATGATTGTGACCTTATCCCAGAGTCTCCATGAGAGCTTTTAAGCTATCTTTTTATATACTCAAAATTCAGCCCATATAAGGCTGGATATAGGTGGTTGGGTTGGGTAACAGGGGGTGGTCCTGGGTCCTGGTTGGACTTGGGATGCCCATTACGTATAGGCCTTGGTTCGGGTCATGATAAGTTGGTATCAGAGCTTTAGGTTCATGGTCAACTAGGAAATTCACAAAGCTGTATTGAGTGAAGTCTCTTTTAGAGATGTGTAGCATGCCATACTCATAAGAGAGAGGCTGCAAGACATTTGGGAATGTTTCACTTTCTTGGTATTCTATTTTCAAGCTTGGAGTTTAAAGTTCGAAAATCTTCTCTAATCCTTGTTTACCTGTCTTTCAGATCATGCCTTGTAGATTTGGAAAATAAGGAAATTCGTATGTCCTATCTGGGTATAATGCTGAAGGGGTACGTCCTACGATGGGGGTACATCTTCGATCTCAGGGCCTTATTTCGGATGGTATTGGGGCTCCTCCTAATCCTACCAGTTCTCCCCATGTCCCTTAGAGCAATGTGATGAATGCAGAATTTTGTTAATCTATCCATGTTACAGGCTGAGCGGGATGCATCTGGTGGTTTATCTGCTGAGGCCACAAGGGTTGGCCAATTTATGAAGATAGGTTCTCCTAATTTTACTAGAGTAATGGTAGAGGAGGATCCCTAAGGCTTCTTGGATAAGATAGAGAAGATATTTTGGGTGATGCAGGTAATAATGTGGAGGGAGTGAACTTTTCAGCTTATTAATTTAAAGATGTGGTTTATCAGTGGTATGAGGAGTGGGATAGAGATAAGGGTAATGTGGATGAATTTGAATTGTGGAAGACCTTCTCTAATGCTTTCTTAGATTGTTTATTTCCTTAAGAGTTGAGGAAAGCTAAGATGGAGGAGTTTGTGAATCTTAAGCAAGAGAGAATGCTGACAAGGAATATGCCTTGAAGTTCCATCAGCTATCGAGGTATGCTCCTAACTTGGTGGCTGGTATGAGAACAAGAATGAGGAAGTTTGCTTCTGGGTTGAATAGAGATTTGATCTGGAAGAGAAAGACTACTTTGATCATTAGGGATATGGATATTTCTCGATTGACTGTCCATATATAGAAAGTGGAGAATAAGAAGAGGAGGCAAGGAGAGTTTGGAGATAGGTAGAGAAAGAGGGGTAGATTTTTTGATCAGGGAGGTGCGGTAGTTGTGATAAAGGCAAGTGAAAAAAGAAGAAGTGGGGGAGCTCGAGTTCCTTCTCTACTACCAGTGCCTCTTACTCGAAGCAGCTGAGAGACAGGTGTCATCAAGGTGGTGACAATTTTCGAGCACAGGGTGACCAATCTCAGGCGAGCGGAGGTCAGCCAGTTTCTTTATGCCCTCATTGTTGGTTTTGTGTTCAACACCATCAGGGTTATTATTGAAAAATAGAGGGACAAATGCTTCAGGTGTGGCCAGTCAGGTCATCGGCTCAGGGATTGTCTGGTTAATAAGGTCTCTACATGGGCGAATAAGGTTCTTGTGGCTCCATCTTCTGCTCCTACACCTGGTGGTATTTCACCGGCTTTTGTTACTGCTCCTGGTTCCAGTGTTGGTCAAAATAGGTTGTATGCTTTAGTGTCCTGGCAGGAATCAGAGCCATCACTTGATGTCGTTACTGGTACGTTATATCTCTTTTCCCGTGACATATATTATTTGCTTGATTCGGGGTCCATTATTTCTTTCATGACTCCTTATGTGGCTGTGTCTTTTGGTTTTAATCCCGAAGTAATTTTGGATTATTTTTCTATTTCTACCCAGTAGGAGACTCGATTATTGCTAAAAGGGTTATAGGGGATGTATAGTGTCTGTTGGTAACAAGCAGACTTTGGTGGATATGTTTGAGCTGGGGATGGTGGATTTTGATGTCATCTTAGGTATAGATTGGTTACACTCATATTACACATGTTTAGATTATCGAGCTAGAAGGTTATGTTTAAGTTTTCTAGTAAACCGATTATAGAATAGGTGTTTATTTAGCTCCTCGGAGAAGGTTTATTTCTTATCTTAGAGCTCGAAGGTTAATCTCCAAGGGGTGTCTTTATCACTTGGTCTGGGTTAAAGATTCTAACTTAGAAAATCCTTCTTTACAGTCAGTTCCTGTGGTTAATGAGTTTCCTGAGGTCTTTCCATATGATCTTCCTAGTGTTCCTCTGGATAAGGAAACAGAGTTCGGTATTGATTTGCTTTCGGACACTCGTCCAATATCTATTTCTCCATATAGAATGGCTCCAACTGAGTTGAGGGAAACTCAAGGAGCATCTTAAGGATCTTCTGGATAAGGGGTTTATTCGTCCTATAGTTTCTCTGTGGGGTGCACCTGTGTTTTTTGTGCGTAAGAAGGATGGTTCCCTTCGGATGTGCATTGACTACAGGCAGTTAGATAAGGTAACAATCAAGAACAAGTATTCTCTACTGAGGATAGATGATCTACTAGATCAGTTATAGGGTGCCAAGTTTTTTTCTAAGATAGATCTTGGATTGGGGTACCATTATCTTATGATTAGGGAGATGAATATCCCTAAGATAGCTTTTCATACTCTATATGGGTATTTCTAGCTCTTGGTGATGTCATTTGGATTGAACAATGCCCCAACGACATTTATGGATCTGGTGAATAGAGTTTTTAGGCAGTATTTGGATATCTTTGCCATTGTGTTTATTGATGACATTCTGGTTTATTTGAAGAGCGAAGTAGGTCATGCTAATCACCTCCGTGTGGTATTGCAGACCTTAAAGAAACAATGGTTGTATGCCAAGTTCTCTAAGTGTGAATTTTGGTTGAACGTCGTGACTTTCTTGGGTTATATTATTTCTAGTAAGGGGATAATGGTTAATCCTTAAAAGGTTACTGTAGTGAAAGGGTGGCCTAGGCCTACAACTCCATCTGATATTCGAAGCTTCTTGGGTTTAGCCGGGTATTATAGGCAGTTTGTGGAATGCTTCTCGTTGATAGCAGCTTTTTTAACTATATTGACTTAGAAAAAGGCTAAGTTTTCTTGGTCGGATGCTTGTGAGGGAAATTTTGAGAAGATAAAGGATAATCTCACTTCAGCTCCAATTCTAACTTTGCTGGAAGGCAATGATGGGTTTGTGGTTTATTATGATGCATCTCGGGTAGGGCTTGATTGTGTTTTAATGCAGGATGGGAAGGTGATTGGCTATGCTTCTAGGCAATTGAAGATGCATGAGAGGAATTATCCTACCCATGATTTGGAGCTGTTGGCGGTTGTGTTTGCTTTGAAAATATGGTGGTATTATCTTTATGGTGTTCACGTGGATATTTTTCTGATCATAAGAGTCTACAGTACATGTTCATGCAAAAGGAGCTTAATCTCAAGCAAAAGGGATGGCTTGAGCTTCTCAAAGAATATGATATGAGTCTTCACTACCACCTAGGTAAGGCTAACGTGGTTGCTGATGCTCTTAGTAGGTTTTTTATGAAAAGTTTGGTTCAAGTGGAAGAAGAAAGGCGGGAATTAGTGAAGGATATTCACCGCTTAGCCAATCTTGGAGTTTATCTCTTGGACTCTAAGAATGTTGGTGTGATGGTGCAAAAAGTGGTTCGATCGTCTCTTGGTGCAGAGATTAAGGAGAAGCAAGTGATGGATCCTATCTTAGAGAAAATCAAGAGTGATGTTGGTGGGCAAAAGGTGGCGGTGTTTGGGATTAGTGGTGATGGTACTTTGCGGTACCAGAGAAGCTTGTGTATTCCTGATGTCGATGATTTACGACAAGTATTTTGGCTGAGGCACATGAGTTGCGCGATGTTGTTCATCTCAGCTTGACAATGATGTATCATAATCTCAAGGAGATCTATTGATGGAATGGTATGAAGAGAAATATGATTGATTTCGTGGCCAAGTGCATGGCATGTCAACAGGTTAAGGTTGAGCACATATGGCCTGGGGACTACATCAAGAAATAGAGTTGCCTGAATAGAAGTGGGAGATGATCAATATGGATTTCATTACCGGTCTTCCTCTATATCAAAACCAATTTGATTCGATTTGGGTCATCGAGGATAGGATGACAAAGTCTTCTCACTTTTTGCTAGTGAGGACTACCTTTTTGATGGACTATACGAAGCTGTACCTTCAGGAGATTATGATGCTGCATGGGATACCTGTCTCAATTATTTCTACTCTTGGTACATAATTTACATCTTATTTTTAGCAGTCTTTGCAGAAAGGGTTAGGGACTAAGGTCATCTGAGTACTGCTTTTCATCTGCAGTAGGATAGGCAAGCAGAGAGAACTATTCAGACATTGGAAGATATGCTTTGAGCCTGTGTGATTGACTATGGTGGCAATTTGGTTGAGCATCTACCTTTGGTAGAGTTTTCTTACAATAATATCTCTTATTCGAGTATTGGTATGGCTCTTTTTGAGGTGTTGTATGGTAGGAGGTGTAAATCTTCTATTGGTTGGTTTGAGTTTAGTGAGACAGACATGTTTGATCTGGATCTAGTTTATCAAGCTATGGAGAAGGTGAAGGTGATTCGAGATAGGCTTAAGGCTTCCTAGAGTCGCCAAAAGTCTTACGCGGATGTTAGGCATAAAAACTTAGAGTTTGAGGTTGAGGACAAGGTATTCCTAAAGTTATCTCCCATGAAGGGAGTAGTGCGGTTTGGCAAGAAGGGGAAGCTCAGCCTCTAATTTATTGGTCCGGAGCGAAGACACGTATGAGGATGGTAGGGGGAGATTCAGAACCCTTTCCTATTTTGACAAGGTTGCACCAGAGATTGACTTTTAGACCTTTTTTATTTATCTTATCGATGGATATTTTGACGCGACATATTCAAGGAGAGGTACCTTGGTGTAAGTTATTTGTTGATGATGTTGTATTGATTGATGAGACTCGGGGAGGATTTATTGATACGTTGAGGTTTGGAGACAGATCCTTGAGTCTAAAGGATTTAGGTTAAATAGGACCAAGATGGAGTACTTGAAATGTAAGTTTAGTTATTTGTCTCATGAGGATGACGTGGTAGTGAAGTTGGATTCTCAGGTTATTCAGAAGATGGAGAGTTTCAAGTATCTTGGATCTATGATTCAGGAGAATGGAGAGATTGACGAAGATGTCACATACCGTATTAGTGCAAGGTGGTTGAAATAGAGGCTTGCTTCGGGAGTCTTGTATGATAAAAATGTGTCTCCTATGCTTAAAGGTAAGTTCTACAGAATGGCAGTCCGACCGACTATTTTGTATGGAGCTGAGTATTGACTATTTAAGAACTCCTACATCTAAAAGTTAAAGGTGGCAGAGATGAGGATGTTTTGATGGATGTGTGGACTTACCAGAAAAGATAGGTTAGAAATAAGATTATTTTAGAGAAAGTGAGAGTCACTTTGGTGGAGGACAAGATGTGGAAAGTGAGGTTGTTATGGTTCGAGCATGTGATGAGGAGGTGAACAGATGCTCTAATACGGAGGTGTGAGAGGCTGGCTATGGATGTTTTAGGCCGAGTAGAGGTAAGCTGAAAAAGTATTGGAGGTAGGTGATTAGACATAATATGAAGCAGTTATAGATCACGAAGAACATGACCCTTGATAGAAAGGTGTGGAGAACTCAAATTAGTATAGAGAGTTAGTGGTTGGAGTTCAGTCGTTATAGTAGAGAAGAATGCTTTGTTTGTATCTACAGCTGGAGCTTTTTGTTCATAGTGTTTTGATAATGTCTGTGGTTTTGGATAGATAATTTATATCAGTACCTTGTGGGTGTCTTATTTCCTTTGGTATCTAGCAGTGTGTTATCTCATCTTATTATGTGCTTTCGTGTTTTTTGTTTGTTATACTGTTATATGTTTTGAGTTGAGGGTTTGTCGAAAACTGTCTCTCTACTTTATCTGAGGTAGTGGTATGGATTGTGTACACTTTACCCTACCAAGATCCCACTTTATGGGAATACACTGGGTATAATGTTGTTGTTGTTGTTGTCGTCTTACTATTCGAGGTCTCCTTCTTATCATTCGCACAACATTGTCAGGTTTTGCTCTCAAATTTTGAGCACATTTGTGACCAATATTCATACACTTTTGACAAAATAGGAGCTTCCAATCGTACTCCACAGACTACTGAAATATTCTCCCTATGGGATCTTAAATAGTGATCTCTTGATGCAATACCTTTGTAATATTTACTTCAATCAACATTCTTGCAAATGATATTCTAGTTTGATTTGAGGTTCATTCATCTGTGTATAATGCGGTACCTATGCCACTAGCCATCCAACTTAGAGATTTAGGTCACCAACAATTCATGGGCAAGTTGGGGAACTTTACCAACAATGAAATTTCAGCCAGAAACTCCATATCCATGTCAAACTTAGGGGATCAATTCTTCAAGATTATTGGTATGTTATTAATCATGTAAGGGCTTGAATACAAGATGTCTTGTTTAGCGGATAAACTACATAAATGACTCTTATAATGAGTGACCTTTGTTTTTTTGTTCCTCATAAGAATAATCTTATAAAACTAATCTCCCTTCTTTCCTTTATATAACACAATTACCTATTTGCCCCTCAATAT
>NC_061112.1:7129708-7295218 GCF_002878395.1 Capsicum annuum | reverse complement strand
CCCTTCTTTCCTTTATATAACACAATTACCTATTTGCCCCTCAATATCTCCAATATTTCTAAATAACTCAACACTTATTTATCTTCCAACTTGTATTTTTTTCTCTTTTTTATGTTTCTTTAATTTTTTATCTTTGCTTTTCTCTCTCTCTCTAATTTTTCTCAATCCTTACTTTTTTCCCTTTTTTCCGTCTATACTTCTATTTTTTTTAAAAATTCTCTTTTTTATTTCATTTGATTTTTATTTTTTTTATTTTTTATTTTTTTTCTTTTAGTTTTTCTCAATCCTTATTTTTTTTCTTTTCTCATCTCAACTTCTATTTATTTTTATATTTTTTTTTGTTTTTTTTCTTTTATTATTTTTCTCAATCTTTATTTTTATTTTGTCTCTTTTTATTATTTTTTCTCAACCTTTATTTTTCTTTTCTTCCCTCAACCTCTATATTTTCTTTATTTTTTTATTTTCTTTAACTTTTATTTTTTCTTTTTTAATATTTTTCTTCATTTTCTTCTTTTTTTCGCAATTTTTTTTCTTTTCTTAGATTTCTTCCAATCAAGTTATGCTCCATGAGCAAGAATTAACACTACCACATTGTAGAGGCAAGACTTATGACTTTCAAACAAGAGGTTACATTTCATGGGCAAGAGTTGACACTATCACATTGTGTTTTGATTTATGAGATGTTCTATAACTCTTACCTTAGAGGAAACACTTAGCTCAAGGACTTTCAAACAACAAATTATATTCCACGGGTAATAGTTGACTCTACCACGTTATGTTTTCATTTATGAAATATTCTACAACTCTTGCCTTAGAGGCAAGACTTAGCTCAAGGACTTTTCAATAACAAATTATGCCCCACGAGTAAGAGTTGACACTACCACATTATGTTTTCATTTATGAGATGTTCTACAACTCTTGCCTTAGAGGCAAGACTTAGCTTAAGAAATTTCAAACAATAAACTATGCCCCATGGAAAAGAGTTGATACTACCACATTATGTCTTTATTTATAAGATGTTCTACAACTGTTGCCTTAAAGACAAGACATAGCTTAAGGAATTTCAAACAATAAATTATGTCCCACGAGCATGAGTTGACACTATCACGTTATGCCTTTATTTATGAGATGTTCTACAACTCTTGTCTTAGGGGCATGACTTATCCAAAGAATTTTCAAACAAGTTACATACATTGGGCAAGAGTCAATACTAACACATTGTGTTTTTTACTTATGAAATTCTTTATAACTCTTGTCTTAGAGGTACGACTCGGCCCAAAGACCATCAAACAATAAGTTATACCCCATGGACAAGAGTTGATACCACCATATTGTGTATTGATTTATGAGATGCCTTATAGCTCTTTTCTTAGAGGCAAGACTTAGACTAAGGGCTTTCAAGCAATAAGTTATGCCCTATGGGCAAGAGTTGACTATACCACATCGTGTTTTGATTTATGAGATATTCTATAACCCTTACCTTAGAGTCAAGACTTAAACCAAGGACTTTAAACAACAAGTTACGCTCCATGGGTAAGAGTTGACACTGTCACATTATGTTTTGATTTATGGATGTTCTATAACTCTTGCCTTAGAGGCAAGACTTAGCCCAAGGACTTTTAAACAACAAGTTACGCTCCATGGTTAATATTTGACAATATTACATTGTGTCTTGATTTATGAGATGTTTTATAAATCTAAGACTTTCAAACAAAAAGTTATGCCCCATGGGTAAGAGTTGACACTACCGCATTATATCTTGATTTATGTGATGTTCTATACCTCTTTCCTTAGAGCTACGAATTAGTCCAAGGACTTTCAAACAACAAGTTACGCCCCATGGGCAAGAATTGACACTATCACATCGTGTCTTGATTTATGAGATATTCTATAACTCTTGCCTTAGAGACAAGGCTTAGCTAACAAGTTACACCCTACGGACAAGAGTTGACAATATCATATTGTGTCTTGATTTATTCAATACTCTATTAGTCTTGTCTCTAAGACAAGACTTAGCCCAAGGACCTCTCAAAAGAACAAGTTATGTCCAATGGACAAGTATTGACACTACAACGTTGTTTCTTGATTCATGAGATGTTCTATAACTCTTGCTTTAGAAGTAAGACTTAATTCAAGGATTTTCAACCAATAAGTTATGTTCCACAAGTAAGACTTAACACTACCACATTATGTCTTGATTTAATAGTTGCTCTACAATTTTGCCTTACAGGCAAGACTTATTCCAAAGGACTTCCTAACAACAAGTCATGACTTTAAATTTGCTTTGATATCAAAAAAGAAGATCCCTTTGCGGATTATCCAAGTTTTTATTTATTAGCAAAATATAATAGAAGTTTAGAAGAAAAAAGAGATTGATAAAAAAAAATAAAGGTAAGAGAAGACTAAATAATCAAAAAAAAAAAAAGTAAAAAAGATGAATGAGAAAAAACAAACATGGGAAAAAAAATTTGAGAAAAACGAATAAGAAAAAAAATGAGAAATGATAAAAAAACAAAAAAAAAATGAGACCAATGAATTAAAAAGAGAGAGAGAAATGAAATAATAAATAGTGTTTGTGAAAAAAATAAGAAAAAAATGTAAAATAAAAATAAAAGTTGAAACAAATGAATTAAAACAAGAAGAAAATTAAAATAAAAATTGAGAGACAAATGAGATAGAAAATGAAAAGTTTAAAAATATTTGAGGTGCAGAGGTGCAAAATGTATTTGTAAAAAAAGAAGAAAGGCTAGTCATTAAATTTTTTTTTATGAATATTAAATATCTAAAGCCATCCATTTTTGTAACTTTTGTACTTGTACTATACATTTTAAAAAAAGGAAGACTAGTCTTTAAATTTATGTTTTTTATGACTATTAAAAATCTAAAGCCACCGAAGTGGGTTCATCCCAGGTAATTTCCCGCTGGTTAGCCGCCATGCTCTGAAATTTTATACTTTAATATAGTACCCATCTTCGCGTAAGTATAAATCTGGATTTGGGACTCTCCAGTTTCGAGTCATGTATCTGCCATATAAGAATAGCCAGGAATATCTCGGGGGAGTTGGCTAAAAGGCCACTTCCAAAACCTTTTTGACATTTAGCCACCAAGTTTTTTTAATTGGTAAAATAGACACCCTAATGGGACCACAAAAAAAATGCAACTCTAGCACTCAACTTACAAAATATACACTTTAGCTCCTTTCCCGTTTCAGCCTCAATTTTTTTTAAAACTACACTTTAGTCCATGTCCAAAAATATAAATATTGGATAATTAATTTTAAAAAAATATCTTAAGCTTCTCAACTAATCCACTACCAACCACCCAATTTCAGTGCCATTTCCTCGACTTTCAAACCATTTTAAGATCATTTTTCTTCGAATTTTTTGGCATCCATCGAAAAGTGACATTATCTCCATTGTTTTAAGCCATTTTTTCTTATTTTTAGCTCCAATTTTTCTTCCATTTTCATACAAAAAGCTTGAAAATCAGTCTCACATTTCAAAATCGATTTTTGGCTCAATAGCAACATTCCAACACTCCTTAGGTTGTTTATAAGCTAAAATTCGTCAGATTATTCTGGTGCAGCTAAGAAGAAGAAGACTTCAGTCTATTAAGTCTAGGCTCATAAACCACTATTCAAGTCTATTAAATACTATTATCAAGGAATAACATGTGTATTATAGATTACGTGGTTGGTGGTGGTATATTTCCTGGTGAATGGGAGGAGACTCCTAAATATTAGGTTTGGAAAACCACATCTAAGAAGATAGTGTACATTTCCCTTTGTTGCAATGTTACATACGCCAATATGGTTAAAAGCGTAACGGAGACGGTGATTTAAGTTGTGATCAAAGCGAGGTAGTAATTAGTTACTTGATGAATGGGAGGGGAAAAATCTATCCAACATTCATAAGGAATGATAGACACGTGGAATTATACATTCTTTGTGTTGATTCTATAATTCCGGACCTATATTGTGGGTTAAAGTTGTTGGAAGCTCCTGGGAAGAAGCTTCCACAATAGCCCCACCCCTATGTCAACGGAATACGATTGCATGGGTGGTGATGAATTGGATAATAGTGAAGATAATAAAGAAAATGAGTATGGAGGAGGTGAGGACGGGCAGCTCGAATGAAAAAGAAGCCTCTCTTACTCAGACGACACCAATCCTTTTGTAGGACAAACATTCAAGGATAAGAAAACGTTGAATCTTTTGATGAAGCAGGCGTCGGTAAAAATGTCATTCAATTACATAACGGTGAAGAGTATTAAGAAATACTTGAGGGTGATCCTACTTTCCGGTGGATGGAGCGAGCATGTGCTATTAGAGAATCGGGTTGGTTTCAAATCCACAAATACGTGGGAGAGCATACTTGTGGCGTTGATCATGTCACGGGAAAGCACAAGAATGTCACCGTGGAGGTCATTGCCTCACTTATTTTAAACTTTTTCATCGACAACAAAGGTCCAAGCCTGAAAGAGATCGAGAAGATTGTATTTGGGGAGCTACATTACAGATCGGGCTATTAGAAATATTGGATGACAAGCATCATTGTGAAGAACATAGTTTGAGGTACGCCCGAGCATGGATATGCAGTGCTTCCCACATTTTCATATGTTTCAACGGCCTCAATCCTGAGTCTATTAATTCCCTCATAATCGATGAGGAGTCGGGAAGGTTTATTTACTACTTTATGGCATTTGGGGCTTCCATCCGTGGATATGCACACATGAGAAAAGTCATTGCCATTGATGGCACACATTTGTCCAGTAAGTACAAGGGCGTGCTGCTGTCCGCTGTTGCTCAAGATACGCAAAATCATATCTATCCCTTAGCGTATTGTGTGGGTGATAAAGAGAACAATGCGTCGTGGGGCTTATTCTTTAAGAAGCTTAAGGCCTTTGTCGTCGACGAACCAGAGTTATGCATTATCTTCGACAAAAACGTAAGCATAACCAACGGCCTTACAAGGCATTATCCGGTTGCACATCACGGTGTTTGTATGAGGCATCTCGGTGAAAATCTCTTAACAAATCACCATTGTTCTAAATCTCTCTATTTGTACTACCATGCTGCCAAGGCGTACACGTTGGAAAAATTCAATGACTACTTCAATGCCCTTAAAGAAAGATGCCCTAGCGTAGCAGCTTGCCTCGAGCATGAAGTTGGATTTGAAAAGTGGAGTCGGGCTCACTTTCTAGGTAATCGATTAAACGTCATGACCTCAAACATCGCCGAGTCACTCAATTCAATGTTGTGCAACGAAAGAGAGTACCCAATGGCGGCTATTTTCAATTCAATTGCACATAGGTTTGGAGAAATATTTAGGAAGAGGTACGCAGAGGTGGACAATCCAAAGACAACATTCATTCCCGTATCCGAGACGATCTTGAGGGAAAACATGACCGAGGGCGACAAATTATATGTGAAAAACATAAATGGAAGCACCGACGAATTCACCGTGCTTGGTTACGGTCGTTTCGCCAAGGTTAATATTTTGAGACAGTCATGTTCTTGCAGAAAGTATGACTTAGTGAAATTGTCATATGCTCACGCAATGGCAGCATTGTATTTGAAGCACGGGAACGAATATGACACTAGCATTTACAACTATTCTTCGCAAATATATTCGAAAGAATCATACGTCCTTGCATACTTGGAACCTATTTGTACAGCACAATTAGAGTCAGAGTGGAGTGTGGCGCGAGAGTATCTAAAAATACAAGTTTTTCCACCCGATTTTGATCTCAAACTCGGAAGGAGGAAGGTGAAACGCGTTAAGGGTGTGTTGGAGCCTTCAAGGTACAAGAAAAGAAACAAGTGCTCCAAGTGCAAAAGGCCGGGACATAAGAGAACAACATGCAGCCTTAACATAGGATAATATGATTGGCATTGTATTTTATGTTTTTGGTTTGTTCAAATGCACTGGACAATATGTAATGCGTATTCTGTTTTGAAAACCACTGAATAGCAGTTAAAATCAACTTTTTTTTGTTATACATTATCGATTCCAGTTCATATATTATATACTACGTAATAAATAAATTATAGACTGAAATAATTGACCAGCCTCATAATATATAATATATCAGTGTTTGATCTACAGAGTAAATATTCAATACGTAGTGTGTAATAAACCTACCTGGTTGTCTATTGAACAAACCCTTTTCTTCATACAATGTTGAATTCAAAATAATTATGACGCATTGAAAAAAGTGTCATTTTGAAAACAGTCATCCTAAGTTATAAAATCGACTATACACATTATACATCGACTGGACTCAAAATATATAATGGATCGATGCATAGTCTACGGGGTATAGTTTAAACTACATAGTATATCATCGACCAGTCGTTTAGTCTATTAGAGAAACCCTTTTTCTCATACACTGAACCTTTCAATGCAATTATTACACTTCGGGAAATGATACAATTTGAAATGCCTCGACTGCCATAACCACTGTTACTTTTCATTTATAATTCCCACACGTCTTCTCCCTTTCCATCAACACGTGTCAGATTCTATTGGTCGATTGTCTCATGCTCTGGTCTATTTAAAGAGGCCCTTGTCGATTTTAAACTAAATTTTTGAAGAAAAGACTAAGGAGAGAAGAAGATGGCTAGGAGGAGGTACACACTACGATCAATGCACAAAATGACAACCATCGACAACAGGGAGTTTCTTAGGCTTTGGAATGACCTGGATTTCCTTTTCCAGGTGATTGACGGCTGGACAGAGAGCTCCGGAGGATGGCTCATTTTCTTTGGGCCATAGCTGAGAGGCTCAACCTGGACCATAGTGAACTTATCACCCCTATTCATCCCTCTAGTCAAGTCTAGTTTAGTTTAGTTTGTTTTGTAGTTCATTGCTGAATGAAGCTTTCATGGTAGGATTGTTTAAATGAAAGCTTCGTTTTTTTTCTTTTCATTTGGGATTTTTTCCCAAAAATTGTAAATATAGATGCAATGAATTTTATCTATCTATAAACAAGTTTATGTTTTCATGATGTTCTATTTATCTATAATGATTTTATGTCTTTCAGTCTTTGTTGATTCTTCAGTAGTGCATGTTTAAGGATTTGCAAACACTGTTTAAACTTGGAGTACAGTACGAATATATAATCGACAACGCTAAATATGAATTATATATGCTCAATACGAATATATACTAGGTTACGTATGAATTATATACTGATATCAGTGTTGATGATCCTGTATATTGACATATTATCGATTTAGACTAAGGTCGATTATAGACCTATCATACCATCTATGATCAACTTACTAAATATATTGCCAGATTAAATAAAATAAAATTAGAGTATGTCAATTAACATCATTAAAACATTGTAAAGCAATTTTGATACATCAACTGTGACTCCTAATCACTTTTGGACGTGATCAAGTGTTATCTAAGACACGGTGTAGTCGTAGATTATTGAGATGACACAAAAAGGAGAAAAATAAAATAAAATAAATATTAATAATCCAAGCACTAAAGAACGACTACATATCATGAAAAAAGATTAGAAGAGTGTGATGACCATAATGAAGGGTAATGGTTGTCACTTGTGAGTGTTCAATGGACAAGTAGTGTCTAAGAACAAGGAGTCCTTCTCAATAGAGACGCTTGTTCTGAGTAATTGGTTGTTACTACCATTGCCCTCCCCTATACTCATTTAATCGAGTGTCCAATTATTTTGTAATCTCATATTATGATATTTAGACACTTTACATTGCGTGAATGATGTTTATTTATTTTATTTTATTTTATTTCTCACTTTTTTAATCTCACCTCCTTTTAAGATAGATCTATAATGATATCTTGAGTATATTATAGATAATTAGCTTTATCTATACCAGATTATATTATTAGTGATGTATCGACCAATTGAGTCTATTTTCAAAGAAGGTGAGATTAAAAAGGAAGAAATAAAATAAAATAAAATAAATAAAGATCGCTCACGCAATGTAAAGTGACTAAATATCATAATATGAGATTACAAAATAATTGGATACTCGATCAAATGAGTATAGGGGCAATGGTAGTAACAACCATTTACTCAGAACAAACGTCTCTGTTGAGAAGGACTCCTTATTCTCATACACTACTTGTCCATTGAACACTCACAAGTGACAACCACCACTCTTCCTTATGGTCATCACACACGTCTAATCTCTTGTCATGATATGTAGTCGTTCTTTAGCGCTTGGATGATTAATATTTATTTTATTTCTTCTCCTTTTTGTGTCATATCAATGATCTACGTGATACGGGAATGACAACGGAAACACGAAATCACACTTCAAATTAGTCCACTAATCTTAAGAATTCGAGGACCAAGATGGAGACCCCACTCGGATTCGTTACCAACAACAAGAATACAAGATACAAGGTGTATTTCAACACCAAAATAGCTATAAAACGTGATGAACAATATCAACAACAATAACACAAGTTTCGGATTCAATAAATGACCAAAACAGTCCACTACACAAGATAACAACAAGAAAAGTAAAGAATAGATAGTGAGACCAAGATTATTACAAGATTAAGAACTAAAGAGTATATTAAACTCAAAAACCCTAATGAATGTAATAATCAAAACCACACTCTTACGGTGACCATCAAGGGAATCAACTCACCTCAAGATCCACCATTTCCAAGCAAAGATCAATACTGGTTTTTCCAAGCCCTAACTAAGACCAAGTGTTCTACTCTCAAGAGAGAGAAATTTTAATGTTTCAATATTTCATCTTTGATAAACTAAAGAGAAAAGACCTAAAATACACTACTTATAGTAATTTACAAAAGTAGACAAAAAGACCACATTACCCTTAATGACCAAGGGTGGCCTTAGTGTATTCGAAGACAATATGAATTGTCTAAAATGCCCTTAAATCTAAGTGACCAAAATTCCCTTAGTAAAGGGAACCAAAACCGTGAACCAACAAAGGTGGTCCAAACCCGAGAGTCCTTAAATCTTCAAGGCTCCAAGCAATCTTCCACACTTGGGTTTGATCAATGGTAGGCTAAAACGTCCCCTCCAAGTATGATCTCATTCCCTCCATGCGACCAAAGCTTGATTCTTCACATAGTGACTTTGAATGATGTCGTCAAAAGCTAAGGTGACCATTATTCTTGTATCACTACGACTACACCGTGTCTTAGATAACACTTGATCACGTCCTAAAGTGATTGAGAGTCACAATTGATGTATCAAAATTGCTTTACAATGTTTTAATAGTGTTAATTGACATACTCTAATTTTATTTTATTTAATTTCTCCTTTTTATCCATTATTTTAAGCTGTCAATAAATTCAGTAAGTTGATCATAAACGGTATGATAGGTCTATAATAGACCTTAGTCTAAATCTATAATATGTAAATATACAGGATTATCAACACTGATATCAGTATATAATTCATACATAACCGAGTCGATTATAGAAGACATAAACATGCTTTAGAGACCCTTTGAAGTAAATGATAATCCATTTAAATTTGCTCCAATAGTACAATTCTAATAGGTAGAATTTTTCAATGGTCAAATTTTGGTAGCCTTACTATATTAATTAAAGGGACCCTTTTGAACTCCTTCATGTTCATTTATTCATGACTTTCTAGTTTTGCATCAACAATAACAATGTCGCAGTCATCTCAAACTTTCAAAAGTTCTTATATTTATCGTTGTGGTAATTCTGCGGTGTTAAAAACATCACGAACCGACAGGAATTCAGGTCAAAAATTTTGTAGTTGTGCGGTTGGAAAGGTTTTTTTTTTGTTTAAATAAAAATTTATTTATGTTCATCTCACAATCTAATTTACTAATTTATCCTCGTTATTTTAGGATAATGGTGGATGCTCTTATTTCAAGTGGATTTTCTCCGATTTTGAGGTGTCAAAATTTCAAGGCATTGCAAAGTTTGAAATATTGAAAAGGCTTATAGATTCCGAAGAAAATAGGGATCTTCTAATGACATTATATAGAGAATCAGAACACAAGATTGATCACTTAAAGGGATTGTTGAAAGACGTTGAAATTGAGAGGGATCAGCTTAAGCAGAGGTTAGTTATGGCTGAAGAAAAAGAAAAGGGCATGAAAATTATGGTGCATGGTTTACTATTAGTTTTAGATTTTTGGAAAGGTGTAATGAGGGTGTAGTGGGATTGAATATATTCTGATTCTTTTATTAATCGACTACTTTTTACTTATATTATATATGGTTTACCTTTTTCATTCATCGACTACACAACACTCTACTGTATATGCTTTACCTTTTAGTCAGAATCTATAATCAATGATGACATTCATGTAAAAGCAATGATATGTTAATTATATAAAATAAAAAATGTTTATCATAAACTATAAAAGCAGTTTAGAAAATAAAATTGTTCAGCTCGACACATTCGGAGCTGAAAATTAAAAAAGGTAAGATTGTCTAGTCTAATAAAAATAATTATCAGCCACAAATAAAAAGTAAACATTGTCTAAACATTCAACATTTTCATCTTCCACTTGCATCTTGTTGATTTCCTGAGTAACTTCATTAAGAAATTCATCTAAGTTCGGAAATTCATTTTCATTTTTATTTTCTTTCTCCGCGATGCCTTCTTTTTCTGATGCATAATTTCTTCTCCCTCTTCTTTCTCTACTTCTCCTGCATTCTTCTCTTCTACTTTCTATTCATCTCCTTCATTATTTTCTTCTTCACAAACACTTTTCTCATTTTTATCTTCTTCATTCTGCCTGTCTTCATCATGATCCTCCTTCTCCACACCAGCTGATCCATCAGCTTTGTTTTCTTTTTCACAAACAGCTTCTTCATTTCTTCTTCTTCTTTCTCTTTATCGCTTTTATCTAGATTTTCCTTCTAGGGATCATCACCTCATCAGCATTGATCGAGGCCTGTTCTAAAGCTACTACCTTAAGGAGCGCTTCTTTAATGTCGCTATCATCGCGGACAACCCTTGCCGCTGAATGCTGACTTTGCACCTGCACACCTGCATTTTTAAGTATTTACCGTTTATAATAAACTAAGATATCGGTTGATGAAGAATGATATAGATTCTATTATAAGTAAAGGGGATTATATAAAATATGCAACTTTTATAATATATAGAGCAGATATTACCTTCATCTTCATCTCTCTTCTTTTGCTTCTCCTTTTCTGCTCTCCTCAGCCTCTCTTCTTTCAGAAAATCAATGATGTCCTTGATCGACTCCTCCAGCGTAAACACGCGTTCTTTCAGATTTTCAATCATCGATATCTTTCCCAATTCTTTCAGCTTACTTGTCCCCGTACCCCGAGTAACATTCCTTGAAACAGTATATCCACCCAAATCCCGGTCATCATCTCCATCCTCACCATTCGATGAGGTGATGACAGTTACACCCTCCAGATGGGCCTGCAAGCCATCGATGAATGTGTCTTTTGGTTCGTCTGTGATGCTTTAAACTTTTTCATGTAGTGTTGCTTCATTTCACGGACTGTGGGGATGAGGTACGGGTGCACTCTCTACAGATAAATAGGCAAATGTGATTGATTAGCAACACAATATTGGTAAAACTATTGTTCGAAAAGATAGTTTCATACCTTTATGCTCCATCCGTTCAAATATGGATCACCTTCGATTAGTTTATCTTCTTTTGAGGTGTGTCATCTGAGCAATCGGGGAATGGGCAGTGAGTCTTCAGTTGATTTACCATTTTCCCTGCCAAACGCAGGAAAGGCTTCGTATATCCAAATTTGTGATCAAAAGAAAAAACAAAAACATATAACTGAGAGTCAGTATAGTATACATACCATAGATGAATTACAGTATATAATAAAATACTTCAATGGTTTATAATCAAATACCATAAATGCCCAGGGAAATCTGTAGAGCGCGTATGATGAAATTCCCTTTGTCACAAATGTCTTCTTCTGCCTGCTGAAGTCTGTCCGCTTCTTTAGATAGTCTAGAGTCAAGGTAAATGACTTCTTACCCCAAGGGTATCTCTCAAAGAAGCCCAAGTTATCCACCATCTTGATGGTGTCTATGTCCACGATTTTTGACAAGTCGTGTGCAAACAATATGCAGTGCACGAACCAAACCAAGTAGCATTTGAACTTGTCCTCCTTGTCCAGCCTCTCACCTCTAATAAGCTTCAACAATTTTTTTGCATTTACACTCCTCTTTTTTTCGCAATCTTTTTCAAAAAAGCTTCACCCTTTTCCATCGCTTTGACATATTTTGAATCATGGGGATAACGCCCACAATTTAAAGTCGTGATTAGCGCAAACTCCTTCAGGACTGTCATAGATGCCGAACCATATTTCATGCAGTTTGTTGTCCTGTTTAACTCGGCGAAGAAGTGTATAGTGGACAAGATGTCCGTTAAACTTTCTATGTTCTGGAAAGTCCCGTAAACCACCAAACCAGGAATTCTTAAACCTAGACTTCAGACGTTGATCAACCATGACTTGTTTGAATTCATAAAACATTTTTAAATGGGACATAATGGATATCTTAGCCGGAAATGATCCGACATCATCCAGGACTATAGTGAGGTCGTATCTCTCAGTCGAAATAAACCTTGCACAGTGGGCAAGATCAATGCTTCCTCATCTATCCTAGCCTCAATTTTTATTTCCTCCGGCTCATTTCGAACCGAAGCTTCAATAGCTTCCTCGCTGTAATTTCTATTCTCTGATTCATTGACTACTCGTTTTTTTCTCAGATCTATCAACTTCTACAGCCTTGTGTTTGTTACCTCTAGCCATTTGTTATGATCTACGGACAAAAAATAACATTTCTCAACTCTATCAACAAATACAATACCTAATCGACCTAACAGTCTATTAACATGACAACAGTTGCAACACCAAAAAAACCTATTTGTAGAAGAAGTTTCTTCCAAAACAACTCCATCACCCATAAGAACATTCATCTAAATCACCATTCTATTGAACAAAAATAGAAATGAACTAGAATTTTTAGCACGAAAATAGAGAAAAATTGGCAAAAAAATCTCAACGCAATCATCGAGGGAAATTAAAATCCAACAAAAATAATGCACGACAAACCAAATACCAACTTAAAAACACAAATTTTAAGTAAAATCAAACCCCATTTTTTTTTTAAAAAAATAATTTTTCGGGTCCAAATATCAAATACGAATATGATTCAAACCAATAGGAATCCCAAACATGAACGTGCTTCTACAACACCATTATATTGGAGAAAAGTTTGAACAAAAATCACATATCTTGCCACATTTCGACAAAATTAGTGATGAAATTTCAACATGCAATCGCCAAGGATAATCGATATACACCAATCATCCATCAACAATCAAGTAAATATCAACTAAAAACAACCAATTTCAGTAAAATCAAGCCCCATATTCAAAAAAAAATCAAATTTTTTTAACTCCAACGAGTTCAACCGCCACAACGAATTCGAAAAAAATAAAATAAAAAAACTCATTAATATAGAGCACAAATTAATCAAAAGATGAATATAACTTATCTGAAGTTGAAGATCGAAGTTAGAGATGATTTATACAAGCTCGAAATTGAAAAATGGTGGAAAGGGGAGATGAAGTGGGAGAGAGTAACGAGAGAAGATGAGAGAGAATTTTTTTTTGTATTTAATGATAGAGTGGGGTTAAAAATGTATTCCCTCTGTTTAAAAGAGAATGACCTACTTTTTTTTAGTCCGTTTCAAAAAAGAATAGCCCTTTTTTTTTGCAATACTTTAATTTCAATTTTCTACATAGTATGTTTAGGACTACAAGATTAAAGGGCATTTTGGTACATTTGACACAACTTTAAATTAAGGCCACAAGATTCAAAAGTCTTCTCTATTTTCTTAAACTTTGTGTCAAATCAAAGTAGGTCATTCTTTTTTAAACGGAGAAAGTATTTAATAAATACATAAGAGGTTCCAAAAGATTCAACAAATACATAAGAGGTGCCAAAAGATTTTTTATTTTACACTTTAACCCATATCCCACAAAAACCTAAAAAATTAGGTCAAACAAAAAAAGATGTCTATTTCTCAAAATAAATTTTCAATGTGGCCTTTCAACTAAATGTTCTCGAGTATCTCTTAGGGGCCGTTTGATATGAGGTACTAAGACAAGTTATCCCGGGATAAAACAATAGTCCCGGAATAAACTTTTTAATAAATCGTTTGGTTTGGCAATACTTGGGATAACTTATCCCGGGATTAATAATAGTCTCGGGATAAGTTATACCACATATTTGGTGGTATAAGTTATCCCACCTTAATTTATCCCGGGATAAATTATAAAATGATAAAAATATCCCAAATCCATTACAAACACATTTCTCCAATCTTTTTCATCATCTTTAATTATTGCTTTTGAAATTGAAAAAAGATTATTGATATCTACTTGATTTTCTAAAACGTGTTATTTATGACAAATTAAAAATATTAAAATATTTTATTTTGGAACGAAGGAAATATATGACTAAGAAAAATTAGCCTCTTATTAATTAAACTTTGCATTTTTTTTTCATTCCATTACTTGTGAATTTTATAAACTTATACGTTATTTTCTTATATAAAAGATCAAAATGCAAAATTAACAAATTAAAAAATAAAATATGTTAGATTCATACATAATAAGGATCAAAACTAGGTACTATAATTTTTTATATATCCAACAAAATGTAGGTACTATAATTTTTTAAGCATAGAAAAATGAAATTTAACATCAACTTTTTCCTTCCAAGTGTTATTTTTGTGAATTGATAACACAAAAAGTTCTTACTACACAATGAAAAGATTAACTAAAGTAAGTATATTTTATAATAATAATTACCATTCACTAGTAATCTATAAAATATTTTAACAACTACAAAGGCATTGCCTAGTTTTAATACACATTATCGTTTCACAATCGACTCTATTGTTCAATTACATATTTTAAATTAAATAGTTTTTTAATAACTTGAAAATTGATATTGTGTATATCAATTAAAATGAATTTTAATATTCTATATTATATGAGTAATATGTGTTTAAATGAAGTGACATAAACAACAAATCTTCTTTTACTTTAACAAACTTAAGTTGGAAGTTTTTCATTCAAACTAAATAAGATGTAGTAAGTTCTTTTTTTTAAAAACGCACACGGTATAATCATGGAAAGGCACATGCAAAAAAATTAAAGTTAAATAAGATGAAAGTTTTATTTTTAAAATACACACGATATAAACATGAAAATACACACAAAAAAAAATTAAGCAAAATAAAATGAAAGTTTTATTTTTAAGAATAAATATTTAAAGTTTGAAAATAAATATATATAAACAAAAAAAAAGTTAAATAAGATAGGGTATTTTGGTAATCAAATATTTTATTCTTAGAAATTATACCATGCATATTAATTTGAAAACAACAAATCAAACACTCAACAAAAAATAATCCCAGCATAACTAATCCCATTATAACTTATTCCATCATAACTTATCCCAACATAACTAATCTCTTGTAACTACATTTTTAACCAAACGACACCTTACTACATATGCAATCAATGCACACTTCCACTTTGTTGTTCAATGCACACTTCCACTTTGTTGTCTCACTAATACATTCTTCCTAGTCTAATGTGACCACTATATTACCACCAACAATTTCTGGGGGAACATATGATAGCAACATACCATTTTCAGCAGAACGATTCCCAATAAAGAGATTTGCCCGCGTCGGTATTGTCGATTTCTCATCCATCTTTGGCACTTTGATCATCTTTCTATTCAGCATCCTCCGATGTCAACATCATATTATTCATCTTGGTACCACTTCCACGTGGTCCAACTCCAACTGATTGCAGACTAGGTTGCGTAGAAAGAGCAACAGGAGCAGATATGTCACTCCACCACAGGCTAGGTTGCACAGACAACACAAACAACGTTGAGATTCAATTTCTTATGCACCTGAGTAGATGTCCCAAATTTCAGAGAATTAGGTTGAAATGGATGCCCAGTGGGTGTCACTACCAGCTATTCATTTCCTTTTTATAAGGTTCAGCTATCACACGAGCACTAACCGAGCTTCCTACCGTCACCAATGTTTCCTTGCAAGGTCGCCCCCTTTTCTTTTGCCACGGTTATCCTTGAATGGCGCAGGTTACCTTAATGTACGCCGAGAGCCATAGAGAAAGAGAGGTTGGCTACTTTTTAATTAACCGATGCCATGTCACATTAAAATTCACCTAAAATAATTTTATTTTGTTGACTTGGAAATTCAAATCATTCAGAAGAGAGAAATTGATCTCAAAAAACTGGGTAATGAAGAGCGTGAAAAGAAACTGCTAACAAAGTAACATATTTAGAAAATATGATGTTCTTTAAACTCTTTTATCAAAGAAAAGGGAAAAATTGATCTCAAAATTTCTCACTCAATACACCTATCAGATATCTCTTTGATGTTGCTGAAAGAGTAATTATTTGAGGTAAATCACACTGTCTTAGTTGTGATTGATTAACCCTCGATCTATAGGGTACCGAGAGAGAAAAATGAGTTGAAAACTCACACAAGTTTTTAATTAAAAAAAAAACAAGAGATAAGTGTATTCACAATATTATTAAGTTAAAAAAATAAAGTCACTTAAATAATTAGGACAGTTGTTCGACAATTGTCTTAGTTGTCTCAACAACTATCTAAATTATCCAACAACTTTGATGGTTATTGAGATAATTTGTATAGTTTTTGAGACAACTTTTTTAATTGTTGAAATGAAAATATTTTTTTAAAAAAAACTAAATAAAAATTGTCCTTTTTATCCCCCCCAAAAAAAAAACTGAAATTTTTATTCCCTTTTATCCAATTTTTTTTTTTAAGAATTGACTCTCACCTAATTGAGTAACTAGTTTGAGTAAATTTCATGGGTGGTCATCCAACTTTGTGTTGATTATCCAAAAGTTACTATTTTTTATTTTGTTTTACAAAAATCATTTAACTTTGTCTCAGCTTTCGCAAAGTTATTTTGACAAAATTTGAATAAAAAACTACATAAAATGTGAGATGAAATAAAAAACATCTCTTATATTTAAGGGTAGGTTCAAAATGGCCTCTCAAATATACTTTTGATTAATTTTGATCCACTATATTTCTAAAAATGAGTCTTTTATTTACATATATTTGACAAAGTTTACTGACCAAATTTAACGAAATTAAAAAAAAAAAAGTAAAACCAAAAAATCTTAAAATAATGTACGATAATTATATTTTTATTTTACTATTACATTATTATTTTGATTAATTTATAGACATCTTTTCTTTACTTTTATTACATATTTTTAGTAGATTATTAAGTAAATAAATATAATTGTTAAATTATTTTATAATAGTTTCTACGAATATTATTATCAATATATTAAATATGCGGAGTGAACTGCAATATTTGTAACAAGTAGGGTTACTAAAAGAAATTTAAAAAATAAAATAATGTTACTTATTATGAAATATAAAAGTTTAAAATTTTTGAATGATAGATTCTTTTAAGGGGCTAGGAAGGAAGTCGAAAGATTTGTTGAAATTAGTTGAAAATAGAGTTATGATGAAAATTCTAAATTTATACCAGTGTTTTACTCCTTAATATTTCAATTATTTCATAAAAAAATTAATTCCAAGTATGCATTTTTGTATTAGTGTCAAATACATAGAAGGAGTTGTTATAAAGAAATTTAAATAATCAAAGAACGCCTGATATCATATGTAACATAAGAGATCAACGTTATGAAACGAAACTTGTGAAGGGATTTATGAAATTATTCTATAAATAAATAAATTAACCTAGAAAGAAACACTAAATCCTCCAATAAATTTTAAAAAAAACTGAAAATTAGAAAGAATACTTCTCTAAATGTGATTCAGTATTAATTTTTTTTTTTCAAAGTTTTGTAAAATTTAACAATCAGAATTTGTTAAATATTTTATGAAGATCAAATATACTCACATTTAGCAAGCTTAAAATATCAAAATTACTCAAAAATATTTGAGAGGCCATTTTGAACTTACCTTAAAACACAAGGGATCTTTTTTTATTTATTTATCACACATTTTAATTTAATTTTGTTAAAGTGACTTTTGTGAAAGATAAGATAAAATTAAATGACTTTTGTGTAACAAAACAAAAAATAATAACTTTTGAGTAATAAACACAAAATTGAATGATCATCCATGAAATTTACTCTTAAACTATGTTGTGTATTACTTATTATCTCAAGTTTCATTCAGTTTTTTGCTTCTGATCCGAGTTCGGGTTGCCCCAAAATGGAAGTGCATCTCTCTGGAACTTCACTTACCAATTTTCCAAGGCACAACATCAATTACTAGGTGTGCTTAATTTAATTGATATCCTGGAGGGTTTGATGTGCCTTAGGTGAACATTTGGAGAACATTACAAAATTGTTTTGTAGTTTTTGTAGTTTTTGTGAAGAATATGAACAAGGGGAAAGAATAGAAATGACACCTTAGATCAAACAAATTTCACGAAAATGGTCATGAAATTTAAATTTTACTTTCTAGCCATTTCAATTTGTTGGCTTGTTCTATGCAGTTTCTATACACCTTCTATACAGTTTCTATACATATCTTATACATATAAATATTTTATACGAAAATTATATAGTTCCGATACACAATTTAAACAATAACTATACATTTTTTTTTATACATTTTATACAACAATTATATAATTTTTATACACTTTCTATATATTTTTTATATATATTGTATACATGTGCATATTTGGTAGAACTATACAATATCTATACATATATCTTATATAGATACATATTCTATATAACAGTTATACCATTTTTATATAATTATATTTAATTATTATTTTTAAACAATTAAAAAAATAGAATATTTTTCAATTAAAAATTTTATAGAAAAAAAACTGAAAATATTTTTAGAAAGGGCCAAATGATCTAAGTTGAAAACTGTATCAGTATTGTATATGGACTGTATCAATATAAGATATAAACTGCATCTGAACTACATGGGTCAAAATGACCCAAATTAAGAAAGAACAGGAAATAACTATTATACGGCATTAATATACCTGATAGATTATTTTATGTTCATAGGCCCAAACTTAAATTTTTTTTAAAAAAGAGCTATACCATGTCTTTTTCCTTATGAATAAAGCTTATAAGAGTGATGAATTTCCTCTAAATTAATGATGGTATACTGTTCACTTGGTAGAGAAAGAGGTGGGAGACGTACGGGCCAAAGGAAGAAGAATTACATGTCACTTATGTCAAACTTCTTTTTTCCAATGGCAGAATACTTCGTCAGACTCATCAACTTGACGTCATCTTTCACTTTATCACCTCAAGTAGACACTCACTTTTGGCACCTCAAGAAGCATACAGGTGTGTCATTTTGACACCTTTTGTAGAGGTGGTAAGGTGTGTGTATTACACCTATGTAAAGGTGCATTAAAGTCTTTTTTCAGTTGATGTGGCGTCTGAATTGACCCATAAATAATATATTCACTCATCTTTGTTAATTTATACCTTCTTCCTCATTTTTAGTCAATATTTTTATCAATCTTAAACTTATTTAATGGTGAAAATTATTGGGAGAGGTTTAAAAATTAAATACACATTTAGAGGTTTGTGAAAATTAAATAATAAATATCATTTTTTTATTCATTTTCTTTTCTTTTCAGACATTAAAATGGACATATATTCTCCGAAAAAGAGTTTAATTGGATTAAGAAAAAGTCAAAAATAGATAAAATTTGTTGTTGGATTGTTTGAAAATCTTTACTTTTCATTATCACTATTGCATAATCTTATTTTTTTGCTTCCATTGAATATGTTGAATCTTATTTTTTGTTTCCATTTGAAGAAGATGGCGTTGAAAGAAAGACAAAAAAGAAGAGAAGTAAAAATGTTTGATAATTGAAGAAAAAATTGATGATTCGGGGTGGGGGTGGGCGGAGAAGACAATTCGCGGGGGACGGGGGCTGGGGTGTTTCAAGAAAGGGGGAGAGGGTATTTGAAAGAAGATGATTGGGGGTTGAGGTGGGTGGGGTGGGGTGGGGATGTTTGGAGAAGACAACTGGCGGAGGAGGGAATGCTGGGGTGTTTGAAGAAAGAGAGGAGGGGTTAAAGAAGATGAATGGGGTTGGGGTACGGGAGACGGGGTGGTATTTAGAGAAGAAGCCTGGTGGGTTTTGGGGTGAGGGTGGGGGGTTGATTTATTTTAATTTAAATTAATTATTTAAAAATTATGTGGATAAAAAAATAACAAATGTCCTAGTATTATTGGTCACTTTACTCGTCATATTTATCACTTTACATGTCACAGCCCGTGTAATACACGATACAACAAAAGCAACAACAATCTAGTATATTCCCTCAAAGTGGGGTGTGGGGAGGGTAGAGTATACGCAGTCCATACCACTATCCCTAAAGAGGTAAAGAGGTTGTTTCCGATAGACCCTCGGCTCAAGATACAAGGCAGCGCGTGCAATACACGCATACCATATATTTTTACGGATTGTGCAAAAGGTGTCAAAATGACACATTCATACGCTATTTGAGGTGCCAAAAATAATCAGCATCTACTTGAGATGTCAAAGTAAAAGATGATGTCAAGTTGAGGGACCTGACGATGTATTTCGCCTTTTCTAATTAAATTGAATTTCCAAGTCAACAAAATAAATTATTTTAGGGTGAGTTTTAACAATGACATGATATTTGTTGTTTTGAGGAATAAAATTGAGTCAATACATTAATGGAAAGGATTTTTTTTTTTTAGCCCAAAATCAAATGAATAACATATTTGATCCATTTTCAATTACTAATGGATATTTTTGGCCGCTTTTTCATTTTTCATATTTCATTTTTCAAAATAAAAATTTCAAAACTAGGGAGGTGAGCTTAATTCCAAAATCTCAAGGAAAGTTACTCTTGTATGTAAGACTAAATTTCAAATGAGTTCTCTGAGATCATCTCTAAGTAAGTTGGCATAGATTAATTTTATCCTCCTTAAGTTTTTATACAAAAATATCATAATTATTAGTTAACTAGCTCAAATTACTATTAGGAAAGAAAATAGTAACCAAATAACGAAATAAATAATCTACAAATTTATACCACGATTCTTTATCATATATATAACAAATAGAAATGTTTTTATATTTTTAATTTAAGTTTTATGCATTTAAACGATATAAAAAAAAGGGATCTTTCATGAATAACAACACTTTGCTATAAAACCCACCTTCCGTAGTCACATTTTACATAATTATCATTTATAACCTTTGTATTCGATTAACAGTCGTTGTATTCACTTTTACTCAGTGGTCTGTATTCATAAAAAACGTAAATGCACTACTTATTTAGTTTCGCCAAAAACACTGCCACTATTTTTTTTATTTTTTTATTTTACGTGTTTTCCCGTTTTTTCTTCTTATTTTTTCTACTTTTTCCTATTTTTATTTTTTTCATTTCTTTCTTTTTATTTTTCTCTATCTTTAATCTGTAACTTTTATTTCTCTTTCTTCTTTTCTTTTATAATTTTTTTTGTTTTCTTTTTTGTACTTATTTTCTTTATCATTTTTTTGTTCTATTTTATATTTTCAAAAAATATGATTAGTCCAGTACAAGTCATGGATGATAACGTAAATACCATAATTATTTATCGTATTTGTAGTCACACAGTCATTTATATTTTTATATTCATTGATATAACTGTATTTGTATTTTTATTTTAAAGTTTGCCCTTGTATTTATATTTCATAGTTCACATTTGTATTTGTATTTTATAATTCGTACTTGTATTTGTATTTGTTAGTTTGCACCATCATTTATATTTTATATAATTCTCACTTGTATTTTAAAGAACTATTTTATATTTGTATGTTATAATTGATTGCATATTATATTGGATTATATTTATATTATGATTTTATTGTGTTTGTATATTTAGATTATATTTGAATTATACTTGTATTTGTATTCTATTTTCATCAATACCTTTTTTATTTTTAAAGAATTATTTTATATTTATATTTGTAAGTTGATTGCATATTGTATTTAGGCATGACTATGTACAACTTATCATTTATATTTGTAAACAAACAAGTAAATGCATTAATTGTATTTTCTTGATTCTAAAATATATAAATATGTAATGTATCATTTGATAGAAATGTACAATTTTATATTTGTATATCAAAATTATCATTTCTATTTGTAAATAAACAAATATCACTTGACACAAATACAATTACAAACAAATGAAACAAATAATTTTACAAATACAATATGTATTTGTACATATTATATTTGTATAAAAATTTAAATTATGTTTATTTGTATCAATAAATACAACTCGTATCAATAAATACAAACAAATATCTGTAGAAAGAAAATCAATCGTTCATTTTTAATAATTAAAAAATACAAATGATAGTTCGCACTTGTATTTGTATGTTATAGTTCGCATTTGCATTTATATTTTATAGTTCACACTTGTATTTGTGTTTGCCAATTTGAACAAATGAAAAGAAGGAGAAAAAATGAAAAGAAAAAAAATGAGAGAAAAAGAAGGAGAAAAAAAATACAAAAAAGAAGAAGAGTAATAAAAAATAGAGAAAAAATACAAAGAAAAAAGAAAAAAAAAAGAGGAGAAAAAACGAAAAAGAAAAAATGGAAAAAAAATGAAAAAGAAAAAAGTGAAAAAAGAAAAAAGAAAGAGAAAACAACAACAAATAAAGAAAAAGAAAAAATGAAGCAAAAAACTGAAAAAGGAAAAAAAAAGAATAATAGAAGATAGAAAAAAAGAGAAAATACATGAGAGAGACTATGAATTGTAATTAGGAATAATTAATAGACAAGAGGGGGCTATGAATTGTAATTAATTGAAACTTATGTTAAATAGGGTAATTAGGAGTTTATGTTTGCTAAGATATGTAGTTTTTCCTAAAAAAAAATAGTATATTATGCACTCAAGGATGTGACTTAATAATAGTCCAATGACGTGGGTTGAACCATGAGGTCTCAGGTTTAATTCTCAATAGAGATAAACATTGAGTGATTTCTTCCCATATGTTCTAACTTGAGTGGACAAAGTCACCCGATACTTGTTATTGGTGGGAGGTTACAGTTGAGTTCGAAATTGGTAGGGCATCATGCAGAAGCTTATAATTTGCAAATCATAGGATGATAATTTAGACGACAAATAAAAACATATACTAAAAAAGCAGATTACTAATATGGTTTGATCATATGACCTACATATTAAAAACTCATATTGAAAAGGTATAAAATCTATTGAGAGAAATCTCTCCCTAAACAAAACTCTTTAAGAATTACATTATGAATGTTATTGTGTTGCGGCTTGAAAAGAAAGATCTTTTATTTATAGATGTACAAGATCTTTTTTCTAAAAAAGATGTTAGCCAAATATGGTAACATTTTATATTTTTATCTCTGAAAAAGTAAAACCAATTATGATAATACTTTGACTTTTCTTCAATAGAAAATCAAAACTCAAATTGGATAAGAAAATCAAGGCATAAATACTAACAAATCTCTCCTTTTTGGTTTGATTCTCTTGACAAATCTTAATCCTCCTTCATATGTATGATGTTCGCTCTTCACATAATCTTCATAGTTGCTGCCTGACATACTTAAAAGTGAAACCTTTTTGAGTTAAAAATATATGAGTCGTTTTGAATTGAAAATATTGAAGCCCTTTGCAATGTTAAAAATGAGCTTTATTTTTAAAAATATGGCAGTAAAATTGTTAAAAATATGATCGACAATTATTTCCATATGTAATTAATTTTGGAATTTTTTTTTTTATAGAAAAGAAACTCTTCAGTATCGTCAAATTAGTTTCAACTTGATTTGAATCTGTCTGGGCATGTCCTCAACCTCGTTTAATCATTGGACCATTAAACTATTGGATTATAGAACTTGACTCTAATACCGGCCACTTGTTGAGGTCGAAATTGATAGGGCGTCATGCAAAAGCTTATAATTGCAAATCATAGAAACGATAATTCAAACGACAAAGAAAAACATACTAAAAAAATATATTATTAATATGATTTGGACAGACGACCTATACGATAAAAACTAATTGAAAAAAATACAAAATTATTAAGAGAAATCCCCCCCAAGTAAGACTCTTTAAAGATTAAATTATGAATGCGATTGTGTTATAGCTTGAATAAAGTAAGATCCATTTATAGAAGTACTGAACCTTTCCTCCAAAAAAGAGTTAGCCAAATATGAAAGAGTTTTATAATTTTTTTTCTAGGAAAAGAAAAACCAATCAGAGCAAAAACTCTAACAGTTATATGTATCGTATAAAATTAATCAAGGTGCGCACAAACTGACTCACACACCACGATTATTACAAAAAATAGTATATTATAATCGATCATTAAAAAAATTTGTATATTATAATAAGCATTTAAAATCCATTTTGTATTAGAGTAAAACAGTGAGCATAAATGATAATAACTTGAATTCATTTGTCTGTTAGAAACATGTCCATTTTATCTTTATGTTATTTTAAACTATGCAATTTTACCCTTCATTAATAAAGTGTATTATATTCTTATTGCTAGTAAAGTGTTGCATTTGCTATTGTCATCAACTATTGACCTTCAACGTGAAATAGCTAACCATGGTTGTTTAAATTGTTAAATGGGTTTGAGTCCCTAAATATTAACTCTATTTATGTCTTTGTTAGACAATCGGTTCGAGTACCTAAACTTTGAATTGAACAAGTGTCTTTGTTAGACGATTGGTTAGAGTCCCAAAGTCAAACGAATGGATGGTTGATAGATAATGGTAATGGAATGTGGTATACTTGCAAGTAGTATGGCGATACCAAAAAAGTACCTTTGGTTAAGTAATTAACTTAATGGTTGTGTATGTGAAATGATGGCTTTAAATTGGGCTTTAAAATGGGATGTGTAGCAAGGCCGTGCATATGGAGTCCGAATGACTTAACACTAGAAACTGCACTAGCCGGTACGGGTTTCTTATAAGTGGTGGATTGAGGCTCCCTAATGAATCTATGAATGGGAGGTTTAAGTCCCTATAATACAATACGTGTAATGGTGTTTATGTCACCTTAATTACGTCGGGAGGTTCCAGTCCCCCATAAAGGCATATACGGATATGGATACTCTCTGGTTCATGCGGCTACACACACTGGGGACCTTCCTTTTAGGGGGGAGATGCGCCTATATTGCTCGTGGGTTCCTTGTTCTATGACGATCATGCTACACATCCCCTGTTAATGATTTCAAAAGTTCATTTTAATCTTGTTCCCTATCCCAGCATGGTATATATATATGTATGTATATATATATATATGTATGTATATATATATATATACATATATATATATATATACATATATATATGTGTGTGTATATGTATGTATTGCATTGGTGTATGCATTGATTAATTCATTTTGAACTGTTGGCACTATTTTATCCTTATCCTTGAGTTACATGCTAGTGCTCCAACCGATAACCATCTTCGAAGATGCATCACCACACGATGTAGGTGCTGGTCATACTACACCTCTTACTTAATAACCAAACTTCGAGAACAGCTTGTGTTGTCTTGAAGTGGTGAGCTTCCATCCATTTCTGGTTTTAGTTTTATTATGTTTTCATTAGTTAGTCTTGGACATTGGTTTTTGCTATGGTCGAGGGCATGTCCCGACCTGATGTTGTTTTGATTTTGGGTAGAGGCTTTGTAAGGCTACTATGGGTTGGTATAGGTGGTGTCGGCGATGATATCAGCCTTGGCATTGGTATTGGTATTAGGGCTGATACTGTATGACTTTATTTGATTTGTGGTTATTCTATTTTATTATGTTATGGATATGGATTTGGTTATTATTTCGGTTTTGCTTATGGTTGTTGGTTGGCATTGGATGGTTAGACATGTTTGGGTTGGCAATGGTCGTGGACCTATCCCAAAGTCTTTTAGATCATAGTTACTTTATCTTGTTATATGTTAAGAATTCATCCAACTCAGGGTATATGAATGGAGGTTGGATTGGGTATCGGGGGTGGTCTCTGGTCCTTGTTGGACTTGGGATGCCCATTACGATAAGGCCCTGGTTCGGTTCGTGTCAGCATGAGACAAACTTTATATTTTAGGGATGGCATTAGCCTTCTCAGGTTTTCTCTGTTACGTGCGGCTAACATGCACTGGGGCCCTTTCAACAAGGGAGATGAACCCACATAGCTCGTAAGTTCCTTTAGGACGGCAAAGTTACACAGTCCAGGTTAAGGTTTTACTCTCATACTAAACTCTGTTCCCTTTTTCGACATGTGGTATAGATATATATATACATATTGCATATGATGTTGTACATTGGGTTTTACTGGTTTTCATATTATGGATTTTGTAATTACTTTACTCCTTTATCCATGTGTTACATGCTAGCACTCCAATCGCTAACCTTCTTCAGAAACTATATCCCCACGCGATGTAGGAACTGGCCATACTCATACCTTTTCTGAACAGTGATCAGGAGTTTGTGGTTAGATCGAGAGTTGACTTGAATTGATGAGCTTCCATCCTTCGGAAGACTTTATTTCAAGTTTTGGTTTCCTTTGTCTTGGACTTTATTCTAGAATTATTTTGGATATGGTCGGGGGCTTGTCCCAACATTTTACTGGTATTCGATTTTCTTAGAGGCTTTGTTGGACTACTGTGGACATGGGTATTATGGTTGTTGTTCAGTATTAGGTTTGATATTGTGGATGGTTTTAGGATATTAATCTATATAGACTTTTGGATTTATCTTTCCTAACTTGTCATATATATATTTGTTACATTGGACTAGGCTAAATGGGTGATCTCCAGTCCTCTGTCGACTTGAGTTACTCGGCATGGACATGGCCTGGTTTGGGTCGTGATAATATTTTTCTGAATAAGGTAATCTCGAGAGTTATACATGATAGATTGGAAATGTTTCTACATTTTCTTATAGCCAAGTATCAGTCAGGATTTGTCAAAGGTAGGAATAGTACAGAGACTGTGCTATTGGCAAAAGAGATTATTACTAATATCAAACTAATAGAAAAACCTGCAAATGCGGTGATAAAGCTAGACATGGAAAAGTCATATGACCGGGTGAATTGCAAGTTTCTTATCAAATTGTTAGAATAAATGGGCTTTGATTCGGGTGTGGTTGATAAAATATGGAGGTTGGTGGCAAATAACTAGTATTCAATTCTTATCAATGGAAAGCTCATGTTTTTTTTTCATTCATTAAGAGGGGTAAAACAAGGAGATCCCTTGTCTCCAACTCTATTTATCTTATCTGTTGAAGAATTCTCTAGGGCCTTAAACTTTTTGTTTTATAACTTATTAGATTTGAGGGTTCTGAAATGCCAAAATTGAGTTATAACATCAACCATTTAGCATATATGTTGATGATACCATTATATTTGTGTCACTAACAAGAAATCCCTAAAGATGGTGATGGATATTATCAGTAAATATGAAGATCAATCTGGCTAAATGATAAACAAGAATAAAAGTGTTTTCCTTGTATATCATAAGACTACTCTTACTCATATCGGATGGTCGAGGAGCCTGCCAGTTTCAATAGAGGTAAATTGTCCCTTGTGTATCTGAGTTGTCCTATCGGTTATTCTAAGAAAAGTGGATTTCTCAAAGTTGATTAAGAAAGTGCATAATAAAATGCAAGCTCAGAAGGGATAGATGCTTTCATTTGGTGGTAACGTTGTTCTAATTGTGTGTTGAATAGCATTCCCATTTACTTATTATCTACTATTAATCCTCATAAATATGTTTTATATGATTTGCATAGAATTTTTGCAATATATTTATAGAATTTTAAGGAGAATGGGAGAAACAAACATTGGATTGCTTGGTCTGACATTTGCCTACCAAAGGATGAGGGAGGATTTGGATTTAAATCCTTGTTTGATGTTACCAAGGCTTTATCTGCTAAGTTGAGGTGGATCTTTAGAACTAAAAATCCCTATGACCAACTACATATGGACCAAGTATTATAAGAAAATATGACCTAAAATGGTGGAATGAAAAGGGTTTATATGAGCTAGAAACATATGTTTGAGACGAGAGATATGTTTGATCAGAATATGTGATGGAACCTAAATGTGGACATTCTAGTGTATGGTATGATAATTGAACCCAATTAGGTGACCTATACTATATTCTGTTTTGCCTATGACTTTTGAGATAGATTATCAAATGGAAGATGTAATTCAATTGTTTGTTAATGGTAATTGAAGTGTTGAGCTACTACAACATCACTTTAATGAGGAGATTTGCAATTACAATTTGAATAACATAAACTGGAAGGAGGAGCCAGGAGGTTGGGACAAGATTTGGTGGAATTTGAATAATTTTAGAAAATTTTCATTAAGGTCTACTTGGAATGGGGTAAGGTACAAAAGGCATGTGTTGATTATTTTAAAATAAATATGGTTGGAGGGTGTTCCCTTTACTCTTTCTTCTTGTGGAGAATATGGAAGAAAATAATACCTATTTGAGAAGTGCTTGTTAGAAATAGTATAAGTGATAATGTTACTTGTTGCTGCTATGGGGACAGGGAGCAAGAATCTACTAAGCATATTTTTATGAATTGTACTATTTCTATTAAAATTTGGAATGAATTTGATGTTACTATAGGAGTAACTGTTCCTTTTATTCAAGTGAAGATAAGTGTTTTCAAATGGTAGGAAGTTGTTTGTGCACCAAAACTTAAGACTTTGTTTAAAGTTGTTCCTTAGTTTATTTTAAGGCAATATGGGAGAAGAGAAATGTTATTAAACATGGAGAAAGGATTTAACAAAAAACTATGATAATGGAGATAAATAGGAACTTATTTTTTATGGCAAGGTCCATTTATCTCTCGTTAATATTCCTGGACAATGGCCTAATTTGGTCAAGTTCTCATAAGATTATACCCCTAGGATTAGCAATCAAGTTGTCTAATGGAAATTACCTAGCTTGGGTATTTTTAAATGTAACTTTGATGGTGCATCCGAAGGGAATCCAGGACCTTGTTCAGGGGCTTTCTGTATAAGAGGTAATACTGGAAACTTAATACAAACAGAGATCACAAGGCTTGGTGATAACTCAGTATTAGTTGTTGAAGTTCTTGAATTAAAGATGGCATTGGAGTGTTTATTAAACACAATCATCTTGTTGTGGTATAGAAACTGATTCCTTGGAAGTTAAGAAGATGATTGATGGAAACTTGGATATCCCTTAGAATTTGGCAGCAATGATGAACAAAGTTGAAAAACTTATTAAGGATGTGGAGGCAGAGGTGGTTGATATGTTCAGAGAAGGCAATAACTTGGCGGATTTTTCAGATAACCAAGTTTTCTTTTTCCTAGGTTTAGAGAATATTATATATTTATCAAAGCAAGAGTTACCAGGGAGGCTAAAACAATCCTAAACATGGACAGACTTCAAATACCAAACCTTAGAATCAAAAAGTTCCAAAATGAATATTTTGATAATAGGGGAAGATATAATCAGTAGTAGAAGCACATTAAAGAGAGGTTGAAGCCAATAACAGGGAATTCACAGTCAAGGAACAACAAAGCCAATACATGAAATATGGAATAGCATATGGGAGAGCATAAAAAGGAAAGATACAATAGAAAATCACAAAAGGCAATCACATTAATTGTCAATGGTAGAAATTGCATGCAAATTCTAATGAAGGAGGAAAACGGTAATTGTTACACGCCTATCCAAACTGGAAGTAGATCCGTCATTTTGCCCTTCTTAGGCAGTGATATTAGCTTCATGTTGAGGTCAACCTATCAAGAATACAAGATGGTGGTGAAACTAATAGTTTAAAGTGGATACTTTTAAGAATTTAGAGGGTGAAGTATACTTATCTTGACTTTATGATCTCGTTTCTATGGATAGTAGAGTCAAAGAAGTCTTCTATTGGGTTTATTTCACTGCACTAGTGAGACTTGGTAAATACATGTTGTGAAATCACCCAAAACTCAGCTATTTTATCTAGATTTGTTGAGATTCATAGAGTTTGAAAGGATTTTATACCTTCATCTTCCTCGATCTGATTTGAATATGCCATGGATGATGGGGAGCTTCGATTGATTTGGTGAAGCAGATGAAAAGACAACATTTTCTACTTTCCTATTTTGTTTCTAGATAATTTGTTTGTTTTTATTGTTTAGTTTATAGAATAGGATCGGGTTGGACCTATCTTTGGGACTTTCCCTGATAGTTTTATCTTTAGCTTTCAATAAAAAAAATCTATAACATTAATTTTAAATTAAGAAAAATCATACATAACTACATAAGTGTTGCAACGGAAATACATATTTGTTGCAAAAATTGTATGGGTGCATAAACAAAGTTAAATTTATGAAATAAAAGTTAAAGGCGAGTACATTAGGTTCGATTAAACTTCCTTCATTTTCCATTTAAGCCAAGGAAATCCAAACAAACGGACTATGTACCCAGTTCTAGTTTCACCTAGGCTATGATATGTCATAACTAAGTGGACCTACCACATAGCTCGATTTTTATCCAATATAGACAGTCCCCACTTCTCGAGTACCTATTCAAATGTACCTAGAAAGTGGAAGAGTTTTTATTTTTTATGAGAAAGAATATATTCCGATACCTTCTGACATGAGAGGACCGATCAACATCCTTTGCATTTACTATTGTAATAGTATATTTCTTTCATGTCAAGTTTCCTAGTCATGTGCTAATCACTGAGTGGATTCCCTAGGTATTGGGTTTCAATGCAAATGATGACCCACTTCTCTTTTCACTATTCACTCCTTAATCTTTACTTTGTTTTGTGCAATCCCTATAGTTTCTTGAAGTCTCATTTCTACAGTGCTTTTCTGCAAAATTCATTCAACTTTTGCTTTATTCGAGCTTGCTACATTTTCATACTCTTTTCAAGTGGAAAGATCTGGACTTTCTCCTCATGCAATGATATGTTGATTTTTTGGCGACATTTCTTATTCCTCTACCAATTCCCTATATGTTGTACCATAGAGAAGGTTTATGTGGAAGGTATCCTTTCTGCTTCAACAAATAAGGGTAAGCACCTTGACCCTTACTCTACTATCATGATGGACATAAATCCGTAGAATTTACAGTTCAAATGATTATGTTGTTAAGGTGGATCCACGTCATGACCCAAAAATTGGTAATGATGACATGTATCGCGGTTCGACCTTGATAAGTAAGGCAATTACCCAAATTTATAAAGGAAATCTAAAAACAACAACAGTATAACCCAAGGCAAGACTTCTAGAACAAAATCAGACATGTACAATTATAATAATAGAGGAAGTCTAAGAGAAATAACACAAATAACCAAAAACCTAGTACCATAATGTAATATCAATCTTGTAGAATATCTGGAAACTAAAAGTTTACATTTGTCTTTGAAAACCAAAATAAACACAAGTAGGTATAGATGGAGTCTAAATCAGTCCTGAACTGTGAAGTGAATCAGTACCTCAAAGTTTAGAATCTCTGCACAAAATCAACCACCACATGAGGTGCTCATACAAGGATCTGCAGCGAATGGGCACAGTAGGGGTGAGTATGGTCCACTTGTACTCAGTAGGTATAATAGATCGACTGAGCAAAGAAGAAAATAAGATAAGTATAATAATAATATGAGCATGTCACCTGCAAGCAGAAAAGTCCCAAATGGTAGCTCACACGTCTCCACTAATAGTTTAATATATATAAACACACACACACACACAGAAGTAGAAACAACATGGATATACACAAAAATACACTGAAACTAGCACAAGTCAAGGAACTAAAGAAAACATGAAAAATGTAGGTGAAGTGCAATGCGATGCAATGTGGATAGGATGAATTGTGAAAGCCATCGCATGAATTTTTGTATCCACAAACCGAGCTTACATCTATCAAGTAGGATTCATTGGGGGTGCATAACCCATATACATATCCCATAAATTAATCTCAACTTTTATCTCTAGCTCATTTTCATAATGAAGATTCCCATAAAAATGTCTCATTATATTTCAAAAATACTGTTTCTCAAGGGTTCCAGTATCTCATTAATGTATATGCATAGAAGGAGGATGTAATGTGCACAATCAACTTAATATGATGATATCCAATCCACCCAGCACGTATATATATAAGTAATCCCAGAAATTAACTCAATATGTCCACAATTCTTTATTATCAACTCTAATTAGGCACCATCAGAATAAATATGCATGTAAGACATTATTAATATCATATCATCCCCTAACTCGGGTAATTGTAACGCCCCAAGAACCTATCCAGAGACGTCATATGGTGCTCAAGGCCATACGTGGTCTCAAGCTAACCCTCTAAACTTGTCATCACTTTCAGAACTCATTATAGAGCAAATCATGCTAAGATAAAAAGAAATAACCATGTTATGAACATACTGAAACATGAAATAATACTGCCCTGTACAAACAAAATACTAAATCTCTGTACACGCTGGTACACTAGTCTGACAAAGCCTCTACTACATAAGACTGAGGAGCCATTGGGACACATCTCCAACTGACTCGTACTGAACTGAAAGTAAACAACCATCTATTAACAAGACAAAATTGGAGACACAGGTCCTCGAACCATGAGGACTCACCAACTGCATAATTGTAGAGGAAGGTACTCAAAGATCATTGTCACTACTAAGACTGAGCACCTGAACCTATATCACGAGGAAATATAGAATACAAAAAAGTATGGGGGTCAGTACTTGGGAAGGTACTGAGTATGTGGGGGTGGATGCAACATTTTAACTAATATCATAAATGTATGAGAAATCATGCATGCTAACAATAATAACTATCTTTGCTTGAATTATCTGAAGCATTATTTCCATAAATCATCAGTAATGACACGTGTTTCATAAATCTCATAAATCATTTAACTCAACTCAAACTCTTTAACTCGTGACTCAGAGTGACTCGGTAACTTAAGAGACTTATATCATTATGGACGTGGAAGTTTCTTATAACCGACATAACTACTCCATGTGAGCCGCATAGAGTCCAACGTTTTGTCCTCCTAAGGAGAGAACCCCACATTGGCAGGGGTGTTGTACTCTTTCCAGGGAGTACAACCTCAATCTCAATATCACAATCTCATACTCGGCCTTTGGCCCACAATCATCAACATCAATCCTACAGTGGCACGTAGTTCTGGGAAAATACCATATTTTCCCCTCGGTGCTAAATACTCCTCCCAGACTCAGTTCAGAACGCGTTAGGAAATCCACCTCAATCAATATCAACTCATGGGTCTATCATAAAGACTAAAACATAAATATATCTCATTTGTAAATCATAAACATCTTGTGGATTCCTAACTCGACTCAACTCAACTCAACATAATCTTTCTCGGCATCAAATACATTTATTTATCAAGTCATTTCAAATATCAAAAGCTTCATGGAAACATCACAAGACTCATTATTGCCTCTCAATTTCATATATCAATGTACATTCAATAGTCGAATTTCTCATGGAAAGGCATAACTCATGATACTTGTCTCAAATCATCTAAAAATCATCAATTCATAATAAAAATATTCAAATCATGGAACTTGACTTAAATTTCTTAGAAATCATCAATACATAATTATAAAATAAGCTCATGGAATAAATTCTCAATTTAAGAAACATGATGGTGAAATAATCATAAATATCAAACTTATTCAACTCAAATCTCATAAATCATAATTAAAGAAATTTGGGTGTAAAACCACTTGCAAAATCATGCAAATCAGTAGTAGAAATTAAACCTTTAGGCACAAGAACGAAAGGAGTGTTCTTGTTCAAACCCCACATACCTTAGATTTTGATTTTGAAGACATAAAAACTTGCTTGAAACTTCTTTCTCACACTTTTAGACCAAGACCTTGCTATCTTTGACTTGAGGAGCTTAGTTCTTGAACAACTTGAAGAAATTTATGGGAAATTTCTTGAATTTCTTGGAGATGATTTGATTTTTGGGTTTGGAAGAAACCTTAGGTTTCTAAGGAATTCTTGAAAGGATTTTGGAGAGAAATGGAGAGAAAAAATAATCTTTTCTTCTCTCTCTCTCTCTCTCTATATATATATATAAGGCCACAAGGAGCGAAAATGACCAAGATGCCCTTTTGAAAAATACTGAAATTTGTTGATCGGGGCCTGTGACGGTCCGTCAGAGGGACAGACGGTCCACCAAGTCGTCCGTCACTCAAACACCAAAACTGGAACGTTCTGCCTAGACGTGACGGTTGACCTAACGGTCCATCAGAAAAGTGACGGTCCACCAAGTCATCCGTCCCTTGAGGGCCAGAAATGAGACATTCTGTCTCGGTCTGATGGACAGCTTGACGGTCCGTCAACTTTGTGACGGTCCACCACTTTGACTGTCACACGACATCCCAAAAAAGGAGCTATTGCCTTGGCTTGACGGGACACTTGACGATTCACCAAGGAACTGGCGGTCCACCAGGTCGACCGTCAAACCTGGGCTATCCGATAGCATTTAGTAAAACGACCATAACTCACTCATCCGATGTCGGATTTTGATTAAATTGGTATCAATGGAAAGATTATTCAATTCTCTACATGAAAAAAAGTATAAATTAGAGAAATACAACATGGTTTAAACATCAATCACTTTGGAAGCCATACATATCCATTCAAAATGATAATTTAGACTTAAGGAATGATCGGGGTATTACAGTAATTCTATCATGATAGGAAGACCAATGATCAAATAAGACCTATATTATCAAATTATCCCCTACACGATCAACACACAATATCAGATCATAAGTGATATAAGTACGACCACAAAGATGGACGTATGTGAGAATGCAATGAACCCGGAGTTTGGAGTGTGTGAGTGAAGGACTTAAAACACACCAAACCAACCCTAATCTCACACTTGAAGTGTAAATAGAAGCCTTTAAACACAAAAAGGTAGCCCCTAAATACACTTGAAGGGAGCCTAGCTCTTAAAAGGGCATTTTGGATATTTTGTATTTTATTTGTAACCTAGTATAAATAGAATATTGTAGGGCTTTTAGACTTATATTATTCATGATGTTTAAGTCTTGAAACACAAATAAACACAAGTCCTCTCTCTTTGAGGCACCAAAACCAAAATTAGGCATAGAGAGTGTGGAATCACTCTTGTTGATCTCATGGCTTGGAAACGTGATGCTTGGGAGGTGGATTTCGACCTTGTGTCTTCGTAAGAGATAGATGAATATTATGTATAGTGTTAAGGATCCAAGAGTGGAATATTCTCTTGGGTTCTTAAGATTATACCTTCATTAAGTCTATCTAACTATCCCTTTACTTTTATTGTAATCTTGTAGTAGTTTGTGTTCTTGTAACCATTTCTATCTCTTGTTAGTAAAACTTTGTGTTGTTACTATCTTATTATTGTTGTCCATCTCTCCATATTGTTGCTGTTTTTGTGCATTTTACACCTTCAATATCTTGTTATTATGTTTTCATTGTTGTTATGGTGAATCCGAAAGTGGTCACCAAAGGGGTCCTCGGTTCTTCAAACTTGTGGACTGATTTGGTATTTGTTTTGTGTTTTCCTTGTGCTTCTTGTATCATTTGGTATCAAAGAATGGCTAAATATTGTTCCTACAAGATCACTCTTGGGCTTGCTTGATTAGAAAATTAAAAAAAAAAAATTATTGAAAAGCTGAAAAATAAAAAAAGTGCAATCTGCTCGTGTTGTGTTCTTGGCCGAGAATCGCTTTCTTGTTGTGTCTTGGCTGAGATTTTTATTTTTCTTGAGTTTTTTTAGTATTAGATTTGTTCTTTACTAACACTTGAGTCCATATCTAAGTTTGAGCTTTGTTGTTGTTGTCGTGAACAAGTAAGACCATGTGGTAGACATTATTGTTGAAAAAATTGACTTGGCCATGTGTGTGGTTGTTGTTGTTGAAAGGAGTGTTGTTGTTGTAGTTCTTGGTGAATGTTGTAGTGTTATTTAAATTCTTCACAACCTTCATCTCTTGTTAAAACCAAAGACACAACATTAAAGAGACTTGACCGTTTGTTGTTGTCGATTGGAGTTGGCCGTTGGAATTGTTGTTGTTCTTGAAGATTGTTGTTATTGTTATTGGTATGGTTGTTGTTGTTCTTGAAGTTCTTCACCTTCCTTCATATATTGTTAGAACATAAATTGAGTTCTAGATCCTAAAAGGTGAAGGAAAAAGATGTATGTACTTGTTAGTCTTGAAAGACCCCCAACCACCAAAAGACTTTATATCATTTCTCAACTAATTTTTCATGATTTAAGGACCCATGTTTTAAGGAGAACTACAAGAAAAAGTCAAGTCTTGAAAATTGAAAAAGGCTCCAAGACTTATTTTTCCTCCTAAAACAAATTCCACCAATCCAAATTAATTTTTGACCAAGACTTGAATATTTGATAATAATCACTTGATAAAACCGAACCAATACGTGGCCACCACGTCATCATTTCTACTGTTCACGCAATATTTTAGAGCTCAAATTTTAGATTTCTTAGTTTTATTTTGTTGTCTCTTAGTTTCATTTAATTAATCCTAGTACTAATTAACAAGCTAGTAAACTTCTACTAGGTTGTCACTTAGTTCTTGAATCTGTTGTTCGTGTCTATGTTTCTTTTGTGCTTTTTCTCTTTTTTGAATTCGTTGTATCTTGTTGGTTCAAGTCTGTAAGCAAATTTTCTCTGAGTCAACTCAAATGAAAATCTATTACGGACCAAGGTGGACTCCTCCCTCAATCACTTACGAAGTATAAGATGGCTTTCAACACTTGTGAAACCAAGTGTGAGGTAAAAATCGAGAGTGAGAGTGTGGTGAGGCATTTTGAGCTAACAAGCTTGTTTGTTTTGTTGTTCGTTGTTTTCTTTTATTAGGTACCATGGCTGCCACTAATCTCGATTCCAGGTTTGACCGCATCACTGACAATATTGAAGACATGAAATGGGATGTTGAAAGGCTACGCCAATTGGTATCGACACTTATCCCAACAAATCCAAAATATAAGGACCAAACACCTTGTGGTAAGAGCTTCCCAAAGGAAGTTGCTGCCCAAACTTGTGAAGAGCTTTCACCCCAAGGTAAAGACGAACGTACTCATGAACGTCAAGGTAAAATAGCTATCTCTTACACTTTGGTACATGTGGATGATGAACGTGTGACTAATAAGCCATTGAGTGTGAGTAGTAGCTTACCTACGTATGAGTTTATTGATTCCTTACCACTTGTGGATGATGTACATGTTGTGCGAGTGGATACACTAGTTGATCCTATTGATAACCGAATTGACTCTTCTAGTAAGATCGATTTATGTCCACCTAGTGTTGAAGCTATTGTGTTGAATAAAAGTACATCATCGAGTGAAATTTGTGTTGACCAACTTATGTGTAAAACTTGCCCACCACTTAAGAATATGTGTGATATGATTAATGAGTCTCAAGTGAGTGAAGAATTTAAAAATGTTGGTCAAGAAAAAAAGAGTGAACCCGTGAGCCTATGTTGCTGTAAAGATTCTAATGTTTGCTTCTCTTATAGGGTTAATCATGTGCTTGACCTATCTTTGAAACTTGATAATGATTTCTTAGAGAGTGAAAGTTCCAAATCTGTCCAAGGGTTAGATCATTCACTCTTTAAGTACAATGTCTTGTTTGAAGGTAGTTTAAATACTCCTAATAGGCCTAGTGGTGAAAATGATGGTATAGCTTGCCTTGGAAGCTATAACCTATATTCTAACCCACTATGGTGTGACAACATTCCTCCTAAAGATAGAAATCTCTTCTTGGAAGATGAGAGTACTCTTAAGGGTAAGGAATGTGTGGTCTTGGAAATTACTTCTTTTTATACTTTGTGTGGCTTTTCCGAGGACACCATAGTAGAAGTAGAATTGAATGCCACCTTTCTCTACTCTCTCTTTACTTGTGATGATATGTATGTCAATGTAGAGAGTAGGCCATGTAGTTGTGGTAAAGACTATAGGAAATAGGTGTGTTGTTTAGACCCGTGTCTATGGCCACTCTTCCCATTTGATCCCGGTGCTATCTTAGGGTGGGAAAGATTTACTCTCGGCTTAGGTGCGTTCCACCATATCCTTTTTCATCCCACCCTACCAATAAAGTTATTTCAAATCACGATACATCTTTGTTACACCTGGTTGGATAGAATATCTAGAATAATGTACCTTCTCCAAAATTAGTCTCACCCGTCCACCAGATATCAGTACACAAACTTAACCTCCAATCCTCAAAACTCTATCAGAATCAAGAGATGCTAACCTAGCCTCGCCACTCAACATCTTATCTTGAATCAACCTCAAACTCTTATCATCAAATTGGTGAGCTTTAATCTACTAATCAAGGAATATCTAGTATCAAAAAAAGCTAAAACATGCTCGGTTGTTGAAATATCAAGCCTAACCATCTAGTTAACTAAGGACTGAACCTCCAAGGATAAAGGTTACTCTTGGCTCAAGAGGTGAGCTAAACTCCATAATCCTTAAGAAACTCAAGCTAATACTGATGCCTCATATTAAGATCTAACTAATTGAAGAACTATTGTAGGCTATAATGGTCTAAGAAAACCACACAAGGAACCCCATATAAGTAATAATACCACAACTTCAACACAAGTACCACAACAGCCAAGTACAAATCATGGATAGGGTATTTTCCCTCATGAGGCTTTAATTGATGAGAGGCATAAGCAATTACCTTAACCTCCTACATTAACATCGCACCTAAACCAATAATAAAAGAATCACAAAACACAACAAAACCCATACCCTTTATAGGAAAAGTAAAGATAAAAGTTGAAGTAAACAACTTTTTGAGCTTTTAGAAGCCTTTTCACATGTATTTGATCGCTAAAAACCACTTTCTTTAGTCAACTTGTTCAAACAAGCTGCAATAGATGAGAAACCCTCTACAAAATACTGATAATAACCTACCAAAATAATGAAACTCTAAATCTTGAAAGGATAAGTAGGTCTAGACCAATTACAAATCATCATTATCTTAGCCAGATCAACCATAACATTATTCTTGGTCATCGCATGACCCGAGAAAGAGATAGAATCCAACAAAAACTGATACTTGGAAAACATAGCATATAACTTATCATTATGCAACTCGATGTGCCATAGTTTCATGGTACTTTTAATTCTTAAAACAAGGAAATTGTATAGTTACTTAGGTTTTTTGTTAGATGTGATATGCTTTTGTGTTGATTTTATACGAAAATAGAGTTTAGAGCCAAGAATAAGAAAAAGGGATAAAGAGTAGTTGAGAAGGCTACCTATGAGCCAACCTACGGCTCGTAGGTAATACCTAGTGCCCTATAGGTTGGCCACGTAGGTTGATGATCTGAAGTTTTGAAAGTTGATAACTCATTATGGTTCCCATGAAGCCAGACTATGAGGCAAAGGTCCAATCTATGGTCTATAGGTTTCCTCATAGGTAGGGGTTATGCAGCCTAAAGATCTCTATAATTCCTACAATCCTACTTATGCCTCATAGATATAACCTATGACTCAAAGGTTTCCTTGTGGGTTGGTTCCGACTCAAGTTTTCTACACTATTTAGGATAGGTTTTATAATGTGTCTACAAATACCCATTGGATGTTTTATTATCAATTTAAGTACTTCATACACTTTTTACATTGTTTTGAGTTCTGAGTTACATTATTGATCTTGGAATTATTGTTCTTGGTTTTAAGGTTTGAAACTAATTTAAGATTTTGGGTTTTTGTTATTATTCTTTATAAGTTCATTCTTATGCTTTCATCTATGGAATCTATATGTGTTCTTAAAATCATGAGCAGCTAAACTCATAACTAGGGTTGTGGGAACCTTGATGTGTTAACAAAGCAACTATAGTGCAAAGTTATTCTAAATTGGTGTTCTTGCATGTATTAGGATTTTATTCATTTTGATTGCTTTTTTGATGGTTGCAAACGTAAGGATCTCTCTTGTATTTGTTACTTGCTCGAGAGAGATATAGAGATTAAGAAAAAGAAATCGTAAAATCAATTTAAAGATATCAGCCTTTATCTTATTAACTTTAAACCTAAAGGAGATAGTAAATAATTTAAAGCTATCAACCTTCAACTTATTAATTCTAGACCAAAAGGAGATAGCTAATATAAGATCATGACTAAGGATTAGTAATGTACACTCTGAGACCAAGAGAAGATGAGTGAAATTAACCTAAAAAAGGCCGAGAGACGGTTAGGTATACATAACTTGTTAGATTTTGCATGCAAGGTACCATGATAGTTTGACAAGCACGAATAGTCTTTGGAGTTATGAAATCAGGAGAAACATAGTACTAGTGATTATCTTATATTGATAACACCCTTAATTACCCAGCATTGTTACTTTTACTCTTACTTTAACTAAAACACCTTATTTATTTTTTGCAATCTCCAATTACATCAGCAAACTCGTGACAAGTTTCTGACTAATTCATCAAAGGATCAACCCCAACCTAGTTGGTTCTATATTTGATAAGCAACCACTTTATACTTTTGGAGGTGTAATTTGGTCGACATTAAATTTTGGCATTACTGTTGGGGAATACAATTATGGATTAATTAATTGAGTTTTTTGAAGCTGCTGGTTTCATTTGTTGATTTTTTCATTTTCTACTATTTCAAGGGCATACATTGGTGTTTTTCCAACACTTAGAGTCAAGTCAGTCCCTCGATTCCATTTGACCCTGATCTTAAAATGACCTTATGGTAAAATTGTAAGATGGAGAGAGAAGAAAAGTGTAAGCATGAAGCCAGACACAAAGAGTTTTATGATGACCCAACAACATTGAATTAACCATCTTATCATAGTGTGCAATAAACTACTAAGCAAACCACTAGCTGATTAATAGGCAAGGAAAATGCTAGGTTAGCATTTGCTCAACGTGCTGAAAAAAAGGCTAGATTATAGGAAGATGAGTCCAGTAATACTTGACGGAGATAGAGTTAGAAGAATGGAGTTCAATTATTGTAATTCATCATTATTTTCCAATTTGTGATGATCCAAAAGAAGATATTGGGTATATTGAACCAACTAAAATTGGAGTTATCATTCCATCAAAATTGCCTCAAGAAATAAAATTTGATATTACGAGCGCAAATATCCTGTTGCTGAATTTGAAAGGAGAGTTTCCTAGTTTGCCTATTGATGATTTGAACATGCACATTATGAATTTTTTAGGAATTTGCACTTTGTATAATCTATTGGGGGTGATATAGAAAGATCGACTTTGGTTATTCCCATTATCTCTTACAGGTAAAGTAGCATTATGGTTAGGAGAGTTATCTTGTAGATTTACTACCACTTAGAAAGAGTTGAGGATACAGTTCTTGGACCAATTTTTCCTACCTTTCAAAATGCTATAATAAAAAAATAAGATCTATAATTTTAGATAGTTACATTTAGAGGCACTCGATGAGACATGGTTAAGGTTTAAGAAGAAACTGATAAATGTTCTAAATCATAGAATCATGGGGAAGAATTTGCTATAGATATTCTATAGAGCCTTGAATTCTAATACCAAGGTTGTGGCTGGCACTATTATAAGTGGAGCTTTTATGAGTCCTTAATGGGACCAGTCTATAGAGATCTTAGACTGGATTACTAAAACCAACCGAGGGTGGTATATTAGAGAGGCAAATAGGTTAATCAGTACTTATTCTATTGGTGCTTCCAATGAGCAAATGGACTTAAATAAGATAGTGGATCAAGAAGTCGCACAACTAAGGGTTAAGATTAGGTTGGTTACTATGTAATTTATAGCTATGGGAGCAAAAATATAAGTGTTATGGATGCGTAAGGCAAGGCTTCTAAACATGATGAATCTAATTTTGTTAAGGAAGTGAGGTACCTGGATATAGTGATGGCAAGTTTCTAAGACAAACGCCAAGGGTTAAATTCAGATACTTAGAACTTAGGCAAGGGAATTAAGGTTGGAACTACTATGAAGACAGGTATAGAATAAGGAGTAGAGAACGTGATGATGACAAGGAAAAAAGATGATTACAAGGAGAAGAATGGTCTTTATGTTCTACCAAGGAACCATAATGCTGACTTGAGAATGTAAGCATTGCTTGCTAAGCTGGTTAAGGGTTAAGGGAACCAAAAGAGTTGCCTTAAAGAAATTAAGGTTGACATATCGGGATTGAGATAGGAAGTAAAATCGCATGCCAGCGTAATTAAGAAGCTTGAGCAGCAGTTTGGGAAGATGTTGGCTACATTGAATCAGAATCAATATGATATTTTTTCTTGCAATACCATTCATAATCCAAAGAATGACAGTCATTTCCTAGCCATCATAACTTAAAGAGATAAGGCTATTATTGATCCACCTATGTCTTTTGTTGATGAGGTGAGGAATAATAATATGGATGTTGATGATGCACCCAAAGCTGAAACTGAGAAGTTGGTGACTAATAGTGAGATATCACAAAATTCAAAGGGTGTAGAGAAATAACTACATAATAATTAAGGTAAGTGCAAGGAGGTCACACTACTAATGAAGCCTATTCTATGACCTCCCTCACCTTTTCCTCAAAGGTTGAAAAAGAAAGTGAAAGACAAAAATATCAAAAATTTATATATATGTTGAAGGAATTATCTATGAATATCTCTCTTGTGAAAGCTTTGTGGCAATTTTATGGTTATGAAAAATTCATGAAGGATTTATTGACTAAGAAGCGGATGGTGAGTTTTGTTCCCACAAATAATATGCACCACTATAGTGCTATTGACTCACAATCTTTGGTTGAGAAAAAAGAGGATCTCAAAGCTTTAACTATTCCTTACATTATTCGGTCCAAGTATTATGTGATGTAGGAGCTGGTATTAATCTTATGTCGCTAGTTGTATACAAGTACTTGGGGTTGGGGTCACCTAAGCTGACCTTTATGATACAATTGATGGTTGATTGTACTGTGAAAAAACTTGTTGGTATATTATGTGTTGTGTTTATGAAGGTTTATTTGTTCATATTCCTAGTTGACTGTGATTCTTGATTGTGAAGTATATATTGACATCCCTATTATCGTGGGAAGGCCCTTCATAGCCATGGGTAAGGTAATGGTTGGCATAGAGATGGGATAGATGAAATTTAGGCTTAATAATAAATGAGTAATTTTTAATGTCTGTCAGTCAATAAGACATTCGAAAGATATGTGTTAGTTTTTGTGATACACACCACAAATAAAGATGCATTGGTTGCATGAGAGACTTGGTATTGAGGCATTGTTGGCAGTGATCATGAATTTTGATAGCGACAGTATCGAAAAGTATAATCAGGTAGTGAGCGCACTTATTAGCGGAGGTTTTTATGCTTATGGACTGAATAAGGTGGATCTTGATTTGAAGAATAGAGTAACCCCACTAGCTCGGCCATATGTTTAGGAGCCACCTGTCTTGGAATTGAAGGGCCTCTCTTCTCATTTTAATTATGCATTTTTAGAGGCCAATAAAACCTCACTAGTTATTATTGTAGTAAATTCTATAGATTCACAGATTGAGGCCTTGATTTTGGTATTGTAGAGGCTTAAACGGGTCATTAATTAGACTGTTGCTAATATTGTCAAAATTTCACTCGAAATTTGCACTCACAATATTCACTTAAACTGGAGTGTGTGCCTAGTATTAGGCATCAACATAATCTGAATCCCCTATGCAAGAGGTGGTGAAAAAAGAGATTATTAAGTGGTGATATACAGGTATGGTTTGCCCTATTACTGACAGCAAGTGGGTAAGCCCAATTTAGTATGTGTCAAAAAAGGTAGGATAATTATGGTCCCTAATAAGAAAAATGAGTTAGTTACCATGAGACCAATCATGGGATGAAGAGTTTGCAGGGATTATAAGTAGCTAAATACTTGGACACAGAAGGATCACTTTCCTATAACATTCAAGGACCTGACATTAGATCGTCTTGCAGTTAGAGGATGGTATTACTTTCTTTATGGTTAATTGGGGTATAATCAAATTTTTATTGCTCCTGAGGAACAAGATAAAACCACTTTCACTTGTCCATATAGTACATATGCACTCAAGAGAATGCCTTTTGATCTTTGTAATGCTCCTGCCACCTTTCAACATTGCATGATGTCTATCTTTTCTGATATGGTTGAGGATACAATTAAGGTCTTCGTAGATGATTTCTCTATTATGGGTGATCCGTTTGATAATTGTTTGTCTCACTTAAAAGATGTAAGGAGTGAAACCTGATTCTAAATTAGGAGAAATGTCACTTTCATGGTTAAAAATGGGATAGTTCTTGGGCACTAAATTTTAAAGAAGGAGATAGAGGTCGATAGGGCTAAAATTGAGGTGATTGAAAAATTGCCACCACCAATTTCTATGATAGGTATTTGGAGTTTCTTTGGTCATGCAAGTTTTTATAGGTGATTCATTAAGGACTTCTCTAAGATTGCAAATCGATTGTGCAAACTATTAGAGAAGGAGGTGAAGTATGAGTTTGATGATGTTTGTCTCAAGTTTTTAAGTGCTGAAAAGAGAGGTTTATTTCTGCCCCTATCATTGTGTCTCTGGATTGGACCCATCCATTTAAGGTAATTTGTGATCCCAGTGGTATGGACCTAGGAGATGTCCTAGGCCAATAATGCAAGAAGATACTTTATCCCATTTATTATGCCAGCAAATCACTCAACCCTGCACATAAAATTTTTTATGTTACTGAATAGAAATTTCTTGCAGTGGTGTTTTCATTTCAGAAGTTCTGGTCCAATTTGATGTGTACTAATATTATCATGCATATTGACCATGCAAATCTTAGGTAACTTATGGCAAAGAAGGATGCTAAGCCTAAATTGATTTGATGGGTACTATTGCTGTAAGAGTTTGACTTTGAGGTTAAGGACCAAAAGTGCACAAAAAAATCAGGTTGCAAATCATCTATCCTCTTAGAAGAGGAGGCGATGCTTAAACTAGGGGATGAGCTTGAAATTGATGATAATTTTCCAGATTAGCACGTCTTGGAAGCATAAAAAAATTTAGTCCCTGGGTTTGGTGACTTTGCAACCTATTTGGAAGTAACCTTGTCCCAGAAGACATATAATTTCTACAGCAAAAATGATTTATGCGTGAGTTATGGAAGTTCTTTTGGGATGAGCCTTACATATTTTTGGTAAGTGCAAATGGTGTCATTCGAAGGTTTATTCTTAATGAGATGGTGAGTATTCTGGAGGCCTATCATTCATCTCTAGTTGGGGGTCACCATGGAGGTGCTCGTACGGCCCACAAGATTCAGCAATGTGGTTACTATTAGCCAAAGATCTATAAAGATACACATAATTATGCTCGGGCCTATGACTAATGCCAAAGGCAAGGCAATATCTCACAGAAGCTAGAGCTTCCCATGACACCTATTCTTTATCTTGAGTTGATTGATGTGTGAGGTATTGATTTCATGGGTCCATTCATGAGTTCACATGGTATGAAGTACATTTTAGTTAAATTGACTACATCTCTAAGTAGGTGGAAATAGTTGTGCTTCCCAATTATAAAGGTCAAAGTGTATCACAACCCAAACCAGGGCCTGGCCGTGACGGGTATCTCAAGTACCATGTGGACCAGAGATTAGCCCCTTCACCTAACCTAGGTAGCACAACAACTTCAAGTGTCGGATGAATTACGAAAATATAACAATTTAACGTAAAATAAAACTAATAATGATTCATCATATATCTATACCATCCATTGGTAACCAGACATCCATCTATCATCGAGACAATCAACCAAACCACCTAAGTCCACAGTAATCCAATAAAGCCGGTCTAAGATATAGTAAATAAGGACTATGAAATGAAGCCTTCCAAAGTATGGAAGATCACCACTTCAATGTCAACTCGTGAACTAACTCGAATACCTGATCACTGCATAGGAAAAGTAAAAGAAGTTATGGTGCTAGCATTGAGTAGGGATACAACATCGTGAGACAGTTAGCGGTTGGAGTGCTAGCATGTAACTCAGGGATAGAGGAATAAATAATGCCATGTCAACAGTTCAAAACTAGTGAAACATCCAAAGCATGATTTCATGTTAAATACATATATATATATATATAAATATAACATCACATGCCGGGGTAGGGAACCAGGCTTAGTATGGACTTTGAAAACCTTAACATGGGATATGTAGCATAACCGTCATATAACAAGGCACCCACAAGCTATATGGGCCCATTTCTCCCCTAGCTAGAAGGACCCCAGTATGTGTAGCCGCATGAACCAAAGAATATCCATATCTGTATATGCCTTTGTGGGGGACTTAAACCTCTCGGCATAGTCAAGGTGACTTAAGTACCAATGTATAAAATATGGGGAACTCAAACCTCTCATTCATATATTCATTAGGGGGACTCGAACCTCCCGAACAAATAGACACCCACACCAGATAGGACGGTTTCCAGTGTTAGTCCTTTGGACTCCATTTTCACGGCCCGACTACACATCCTGCTTTAAAGCCTGATTAAAATATTCATTACACATACACAACCATTAATCCAATTACTTATGAAAGGTATTCCATTGGTATCATCATACCATCCAAAATTGCAAGCGTACAACATGTCATAACCATTATTTATCAACTTGGGACTCAAAATCATTGTCTAAACAAAGACATCGATTCAATTCAATGTTTAGGGACTCAAACCCATTTAGTATTTCAAATCAATTTAGGGCCAACAAGGCCTTCATAGACCATTTACTGATCATTAACATTCATATGCCAATTCCTTAGTTCAAAACCCGATTCAACATATGACAAGATTATTCTCTTTGATAATTTCACAAACAGGTTGAGGCCATGCAATTATCAAAGCCAAAACACATCAAATTTGGGGTTAAACATGACCCCTTAGTTAAACCACAATTCCCATGCACCCACATGTACAAAAGCATTATTAAAACATGCATAATCATAAATTAAATCATGAGAAACCAATACCCCAAAATATTCATTCAAATCCTTAACCTTGTTTTTCAAAACCACCATTTATGACTAATGAACAATGTTTTAAACATATGATTTTAGTGAACTAACAATGAAGGAAGAGTCACACGCCTGATTTATGAAGCTTCACAGAGAGAATTTGATCTTTATGCTCTTAGATGACCACTTTGAAGAAACCGTAGCCCAATATTTCTTGAGAGGTTTTAGACAGAGTTTAGAGAGTGTTGATCTTGTAAAGTGTATAATGGAGGCCCCAAAAAGTGTTATAATAATTTGGGGTCTTAATGTCTTGGGGTGGTAAATGTCTAAAGTACCCCCAACTTAAAGCTGTAAAAACCCACCTATGGTTATAGGTCAAGCCATAAACTCGTCACCACAACTTATGACTCATACCATTGAGTTATCACCAAGATAGAGAATTGGACACCACACACTGTCCAACTTATGGATTCCTAGTCCCACTTATCACTAGACCATACGACTCGTATGGTCTAGTCGTGACAAACACAGAACACCAAGGGCTTGAACACTGGACAACTTACGACTAGACCCTAACCACTCGTCACACAATCATACGACTTGTTAGAAGTGTCTCGTAACTAGGACAAAACTTGGCCAATAACACACTGGTAACTTACGACTAGGGTCACCTGACTAGTAACTACACCATACGACTCATGGTGTGAGTTGTAAGAAGGGCAGAGAGCCTAAAGCTTAGGAAATTTTGCAAAGACCAAAGTCCAAGACATTTCAATTTCCCCCTTAAGATCATTTGTCCTCAAATGATGGGGCAAGACATTGACTAGCACGATTAAACCCCAAACATCTCTACCCTTAACTTTAACTAAGTTAGAAAATAAAGATGCCGAGGAAATCAATCATTCCTTTAACAAGGTCAGAAAACAAGGATGTTAAGAATACACACATACCTTAAGCACGGATTTTTAGTATAGGGAATAGGAACATATACTTGGAATTCATGTCCTCCTCAGCTTCCCAAGTAGCTTCATCAAACTTTTGGTTCCACCATAGAACCGTTACTGAAGCAAATTCCTTCATCGCAACCAACAAACTTGCTGATCTAAGATCCTCATCAGGACCTCCTTATAGGATAAAGAATCCAAAACACCAATGTTCTCCAAGGGGAAAACCAACGAAGGATCACCCACATATTTTCGCAACATGGACACATGGAATACCGGATGAATAGAACTCATGCTAGGGGCAAATCCAACTCATACACAATGCTACCAAATCTTTTCAAAACCTAGTACGGGACAACATACTGAGGCCTGAGCTTCCCCTTATTCCCAAACTATATTACTCTCTTCATGGCAGAAACCTTAAAGAACACCCAAACTCCAACCTCAAATTCTAAGTCTCACCTTATGTTTGCATAGGACTTTAGGTAACTTTGGCCTGTCTTAAGACTATCCCAGATCACCTTTACCTCTCCATAGCTTGGTGAACCAAATTTGGGCCAAACATCTCTGCTTCACCCACCTCAAACCATCCAATAAAATACCTACATCTCCTTCCCTACAATGCCTAAAACACAGTCATACCAATACTAGAATTATAACTATTATTATAGGAAATTTGATGAAAGGCAAGTGGTCAAACCAACTACCACCAAAGATAATTACATAGGATCGTAACATATCTTTAAATTTCAGAATAGTCCTTTTTGCTTACCCATTCAACTGCGGGTGAAAGACAGTACTAAGACTCACTTTAGTCCCTTAACCATGCTGAAATGAGTGCCAGAAATGCAATGAGAACTGAGTACCATGATCCAAAATAATCAAGACAGGCATAATATGCAACTTTACGACCTCCTGAAGGAAGAAATTTGCATAGTCCTTAGCAGAATAAGTAGTCCTCATTGGCAAGAAATGAGCAGACTTAGTCATCTTATCTACGATGACACAAATAGAGTCACACTGGTTTAGCGACCATCGAAGGATGGTAATGAAATCCATATTAATTACCTCCCACTTCCACATTAGTAGTTTAATTTGTTGGAGTAGCCCATCGGGCCTCATGTGTTCCACTTTCACTTGCTAACATACAATACACTTAGAGACAAAGTTGGTTACATCCTATTTCACGTTGTTCCACCAATACATATCCTTAAGATCATGATACATCTTTGTTGAATCGGGATAAACTGAATACCATGATTGATAAGCCTCGGCCAAAATCCTGCCTCATAATCCATAAACATTGGGAATGCAAAGACTCACTTGGTACCTCAGGATACCATCTTCACAAATCTCGAAAGTCGTCACCTTTTGCTTACCCACATCATCCTTAATTTTCAACAAGAGAGGGTCTAATACCTCTTTATCCTTTATTTCAGAACCAAAAGATGACTGAGCCTCCTGTTCCATAAACAAAACACCATCCTCAGAGTCCAAGAGACGAACTTAGCCAAATGATGAATATCCTTTACCAATTACCAATTATCTCATCCACACTCGATAAGCTACCAATTAACAACCTACTAAGAGCATCAACAACCATAATAGCTTTACTTGGGTGGTAGTGAAGACTCATATCATAGTCCTTCAGCTACTCAAGTCATCTCCTTTGCCTGAGAATGAGCTTTTTCTGAGTGAACACATACTGCAGGCTCTTATGATCAGAACAGATATCAACATAGACCCTATAGAGATATTCAAGCCAAAAATTTCATGCAAACACCACGGCCAACATCTCTAAATCATGAGTCAGATAGTTCTTCTCATGAACCTTTAACTATCTAGAGGCATAAGCAACCACCTTACCATACTGCATCAACACACAACCTAAACTAACCCGAGATACATCCCATTAGACGACAAAACCCTCAGTACCTTCAGGTTGAGTCAAGACCATATTTGAAGTCAACTTATCTTTTAGCCTCTCAAAACTACCTTTACAAGCATTAGACCACAAGAACTTCACGTTTTTCTGAGTCAACTTTTCCAGTAGAGCAGCAATAGAAGAAAAACTTTCCACCAACCTCTTATAATAACCAGCTAAACTCACGAAGTTCCCAATATCGGTTGGAACCATGGGTCTAGGCCCCTTCTTAACCATAATAACTTTTTAAGGATCCATTATGATCACCTCACTAGACACAACATATCCCAGATAAGTTACGACATTTAACCAAAATTCACATTTAGAAAACTTAGCATACAACTGTTGATCTTTCAAGGTTTGCAACACCAAGAAGAGGTGATTGGCATGATCTCCCTTACTCTTAGAGTATACAAAATATCATCGACGATGAGAATCACGAACAAATCTAAAAACTGATAGAAGACATTATTTATCAAGTCTATGAATATCGCAGGTGCATTGGTCAAGCCAAATAACATCACAAAGAACTCAAGATGCCCATACCATGTATGGAAAGTTGTCTTTGGATTATTCACCTCCCTAATTTTTAACAGATGATACTGGGACAGAAGATCGATCTTAGAGAAGAATTTGGCACCCTGAAGTTGATCAAAGATCATTAATTCTTGGAAGTGGATACTTATTCATTAACATCACCTTGTTCAACTTCTTATAATCAATGTACAGATAAAGGGAACCATTCTTCTCATGTACGAACAAGATAGGTGCACCCCAAAGGGACATACTAGGATGTATGAAACCCTTGTCTAAGAGGTCTTTCAACTTCTTCTTGAGTTTTCTCAACTTAACTTGAACCATTATATATAGGGGAATAAAAATAGGACGAGTGTTCGGAACAAGGTAAATACCAAAATCAATCTCTCTATCGGGAGGGACACTAGGTAAATCATCAAGGAAGACTTCAGGAAACTCATTCACTATAGGAATAGAATGTAAGAAAGGTCCCTCGGAGTTAGAATATTTAAACCAGACCAGATGATAGGACAACCTTACTCTCCAAAATTAAGTCTCAGCACAACCCCAAAGCGAACTCTCTCATCTGAGCCCTCATGTTAGATACCAGCTCAGGAGTATATCGGGACAACTGATAAAATTTCAAAGAATACTCATTAACTATCATTCTTTCTTTCTTTAAGTTAATAAATTCTTCTGCCTTTGCCTTCCTCAACTACTGAGGAAAGAAGCGATCTAGAAACACACTAGAGAAATCATCCCACAAGGCAAAACCAGTGTCTTTACCTCTTAATTGTTCCCACTCTTTGTACCTCTGGTATGCCATATCTTTCAATTGATAGGTAGTAAACTCTACACCTTCCACAAACATACATAACTTGAAAGATCTTCTCCATCTCATTAATAAAAGTTTGAGGATCCTACTCAACCTTGGTACCAGTAAACATCGAAGGATGTAACCTCTAAAATTGGTCAGCTCTAGTAGCCTCAGATAAACCCATAGCCACACTAGTAGAACTCTACTATTATGACTAAGATATTACCAACTGAGTCAATAGTTTAATAGAGTGACGAAACTTAGCATTAGTAGCCTCCCCTTGAGACGACTGTATGAGTATTACTCTCAGAAGTAGGATCAGTCGGGACATGTGGGAATCCATAAGTACAGCCAGATACAATGGTTCTTGATCGAGTATGGACCCCAAAAGTTGGACGAGCTTCGTCCATATTTTCCTTACATGGAAAAAAAAAAGTTCCCCGAATATTAGATCTTCTTAGAGGGATGATCTAAAAGATGAACAGACAAAAATCAGGAGGATCCAAGACCTTAGACTCTATATCCCAAAATTAAGATAACAAGAAGGTAAATAATTCTAAATGTCTCATAGCCTCTCCTTTATAAGTGTGGCGTGCTACACACCTATAAAAAAACTCTACCAAACATGACTTTGTGGTCACCCAATTGACCATTAAGCAAGGATATGATACCACCTTTGTCATGACCCAAACTAGGGGCTAGCCATGATGGGTATCTCAAGTCCCACATGGACTGGAGATAACCCCCTTCACCTAACCTAGCCAGCATAACAACTTTAAGTGTTAGATGAATTCCAAACATTTAACAAGATAATGTAAAATAAAACTAATAATGATTCATCATATGTCTAAACCATCCGCCGATAACCAGACATCCATCCATCACCAAAACAATCAACCAAACAACCCAAGTTCACAGTAATCTATCAAAGGCTCTATGAAACTGAAATTAGTAAAATATCAGGACATGCCTTCGACAATAGTAAAAACAAAGTCTAAAAAAGGTCTAAGAAATAGAAAATAAGGACCATGAAATGAGCCTTCCAAAGTATGGAAGCTCACCACTTCAATTTCAACTTGCTAACTAACCCAAACAACAAATCACTGTACAAAAAAAGTAGAAGACATTTTGATGCTTGCTTTCGGTAGGGATACAACATCCGGAGATGGTTAGCGGTTGGAGCACTAGCATGTAACTTAAGGATAGAGGAATAAAATAATTCCATGACAATAGTTCAAAACTAGAACAACATCCAAAGCATGGTTTCATGTGAAATACATATACATATATATAAATATAATATCACATGTTGGGATAGGGAACAAGGCTTAGCATCGACTTTAAAAACCTTAACCTGAGCTGCATATCATAACTGTCATATAACAAGGCACCTACAGGCTATATACAACCAGCTCTCCCTAACTGGAAGTGCCCCAGTGCGTGTAGCCGCGTAAACCATAGAATATCAATACCTGTATATGCCTTTATGGGGGACTCGAACCTCCCATTCATATATTTATTCGAGGGACTCAAACCTCCTAGTCATATAGACACCTGCATCAGCTAGCTCGGTTTTCAGTGTTAGTCCGTCGGACTTCACTTTCATGGCCCAGCTGCATCTACCACTTTAAAGCCTAATTAAAACATTCGTTACATATACAAAACCATTAATCCAATTACTTACCAAAGGCATTCCATTGGTATTATCATACCAACCCTTCTTGCAAGTGTAAAATATGTCATAACCATTATTAATCAACTTGGGACTCAAACCCATTGTCTAAACAAAGACATCAATTTAATTTAATGTTTAGGGACCCGGACCTATTTAGTATTTAAAATCAATTTAGGTCCTACAAGGCCGTCATAGACCATTTACCAATCATTAATATTCTTAGGCCAATGCCTTAGTTCAAAATGTAATTCAACATGTGACAAGATCATTCTCTTTGATAATTTCATGAACAGGTTGAGAGCATACCATTATCGAAGCCTAAAACCATCAAATTTAAGGTTAAACATGACACCTTAGTTAAACCACAAATCCCATGAACCTACTATGAAAAACCATTATTAAAACATGCATAATAAGAAATTAAATCACGAGAAAACAATACCCCACAATATTCATTCAAACCCTCAACCTTGGTTTTCAAAACCACCATTTATGACTCATGAACAATGTTTTAAACATATGATTTTAGTGAACTAACAATGAAGGAAGAGTTACATGCTTGAGTTATGAAGATTTACAGAGAGAATTTGATCCTTAAGCTCTTAGATGACCACTTTGAATAAACCCTAGCCTAATATTTCTTGAGAGATTTTAGAGAGTGTTTGACCTTGTAAAGTTTATAATGGAATCCATAAAAGGTGTTATAATAACATAGGGTCTTAAGGGTTTGGGGTGGGAAATGTCTAAATTACCCCCAACTTAAAGCTATAAAAACCCACCTTTGGTTACTAGTTAAGCCATTGACTCATCACCACAAAGTATGACTCATACCATTGAGTCATCACCAAGATAGAGAATTGGACACTACACACTGTCCAACTTATGACTTCATAGCCCCACTCATCATTAGACCATACGTCTTGTATGGTGTAGTCATGACCAACATAGAAAACTAAGGGCTTGGACACTGGAAAACATACGACTAGACCCTAACCACTCATTACATGATCATACGACTCATGAGGAGTCTCTAATAACTAGGACAGAACTTGTCAAATAACATATTGGTTATCTTACGACTAAGGTTACCTAACCTATAAACACACCATACGACATATGGTGTAAGTTGTAAGAAGGGAAAAGATCCTAAAGCTCAGGAAATTTGCAAAGGCAAAAGTCTAATATGTTTCAAAGTGTCATAGAATTCTTAAAGAAAAATATTTTTCTCAATTTGGTACTCTATGATAGCATTAGTGGAGGGTCCCATTTTTTTAATCGGCTATTCATATCCCTACTTGAAAATATAGAGTAAAACATAAGGTGGCAACACCTTACCATCCACAAACAAGTGGGAAAGTTGAGGTCTCCAATTGGGAGATCAAGTCTATTTTGCCAAAGACTATGAATACCAACCAGACTAACTGGTTAAGAAATTAAATAGTGCACTATGGGCCTACAGAACAACTTACAAAGTCCCATAGGTGCCTCACCTTTTCAACTTATGTATGGCAAGGCATGCCACTTGCTGATTGAACTTGAGCATAAGGCACTCTCAGTATTAAAGAAGCTGAATTTTGAGTGAAGTGATGCTGGAAACTTGAGATTTGACAAAATAAATGAGTTAGATGAGTTTTGTCTCTATTCTTATGACGTTTAGCCTTGTATAAGGAAAATATGAAATTGTACCATGACAAAAAAATTGAGAAGAAGGTATTTCAACTCAGTGATATGGTCTTATCGTATAATTTGAGACTTTACTTATTTCCTGGCAAGTTAAAGTCTAGGTGGTTTGGATCATTCACCATGTTAAGAGTATTTCCACATAGTAAAATTAAGCAACACTGAGAAGGGGATGCCCTATTCAATATGAATATGCATTGTGTTAAGCATTATATGGGAAGCATGAAAGAGTTGATTTTTATGAGAATGATACCTTAGTGATGTCTCAGTAGCCAACACAGTTGAGTCGTGTTGTGATGTTAAATTAGGCGCTGTATGAGAGGCAACCCATGGGCTTTTTGGTGAAGCCTGAGTACCCAACATAACCACATCATGTTGCGACGTTAAATAAAGTGTTGCTTGGGAGGCAAACCAAGGTGTTAGTATTCAATTAGTTTTTGTTTTTAAGGTTAGAGTATGGAGAAGTACTTGGAAAATGATAAAAATTGCAACATTTCAGACAAGTCCAGGTAAGTAGACCTACGATTCAACCTATGAGTCATAGGTCTAACCTGGGACATGTAAGCTGAGTAGTGGGAATTACAAAAAAAAATTGGATCTCTGAACTTCAACCTACGGCTCATAGGTACAACCTACTAGCCCATAGGTTGATTCATAGGAATCAAAACCAAAATAAAGGTTGTATAAGTCTACCTATGGCCTTTAAGTTGGGTCATAGGTAGGGATAAACATTTTTGTAAAAAAATTATGGTTCGTGCCTTTATAACCTGACCCAAATCAGCTCATCCATCCATTAAAAGCCCTAAAACTAACTTTTTTAACCGACTAACTCGTCAGTTACAAACTTTCTCTTAAATTCAAACTCTTTCTCTCCCATTTAAACTTCAAAAACAAAACCCTACTCTACAATACCACATCTCTGTGTTACTACACTCAGAGTTTAAGGGTAAGTCAATTGTTCTTCGTTCGTCTTAGATTTTCCATGTCAAGGTAAGGTTTTCTTGGTTCCAATTCTATTGTAAAGTTGTTCTTGAGCATTGAACTTGGAATTTCTCTTAGAATAGAATAAAAACTACTCAATTCTTATATTTGTTTCAATATTTGGAGCCTAAATTATGAAAATCCAATTGATGCATTTTTTTAATTCACAAGACCTATGATCACCCTAAAAAGAGAATAGAACTTGATTAACTCAAATAATTCATGGAATACCTATGGAAATTCAATTGTTGTATATTGATGTGACTTTAGGTGATTGAAATTGATCAAAAAATTTGAAAAATTATCTGATTTAGGAAAGGTAACTTTTGGAAGAAATTGAATAAACCTTAGGAGTGACCCACAAAACCAACTTACAACTCATAGGTTGAATCTGCAGGTCTTAGGTTGGAATCATAGGAAGTAAACCTGAAGCCCTGAAAGTTCAGGTATTTTTTTGCTACCTATAAGCCAACCTACTCCCTTATAGGTACAACCTACGACTCATAGATAGGGGCATAGGTATCACTTGAGTTGGAATCTCAGTTTTCTTCTCATTTTCTCTTCTATTATTATGATTCAAGCACTGATAACTCTCTTTATAGGTACTATAGCACCCAAAGCTACACTAAATAAGGATGTGCAGTACAAATTGAGAGATGAGTATCCCAAATAGTGTGGATCCATGGAGGAGTACCCCCGTTAGTAGTGCACCCTTAGCTCTACGATAGAATAAGGTCCAAACTAAGGAACAGGCAGTAGCCATGGCTACTACTCAGTGTGGCTCTCATCACGAACTTGAATGATACCTCAGTCCGACACCCAATATGACCCAGCTCATGTTATCCAAACTATACCTTAGATGAAGTTAGCTATGACATCACCACCATACTCTTTTGTACCTCCCTAGTCATACGAGGGAGAAGATAATTCCAGTTTTATTGTTAGTGATAAGGATTCAGTCATCTCCCAGTCTGAGAAAGGGTCGGAGTCTGCATCAGGTACTAGTGCTCATGAGACAGACACATCCCAGTCTAATAAGGATGTAGAGACTTAAAAACATATTCAGTGTGCCTTTTCTTCATCCTCAATTGCCCAAGAGTTCACTCATATCTCTGTTGTACTAGTTGCTCAGTCCATTTAGCGATAATGTATGGAAAATATACAAGGTATCTATAATAGGGATATTTCTATTTCTAAGCAGGGCAGACCTCGATGCAGTATTATTGAGGAGACTTATATTGAGCTTGTGGATTTGGCAGGTAACCCATACCTGAAGGCTATTTTTGATAGATATGGATTTGGTTAGATAGGAGAGCCTTCAGGTTTTTATTGCCTACGATTATGCGAGATTTGTATGCATTATATGCAGTATTAGTGGATTTGATCACTCTATTTATAGGGAGAGCACACTACCAGCCCTCATAGACTCATAGACTTGTCAATGGGATTAGGGTTGATTTATCTAAGGAGATCATTCATTAATTCTTATTTGTGTTATAGTTTGTGGGGTCGGCCCCTATAACAGAGTTTGATTATAGATTAAGGATTTTGAGAAGTAGGTAGACTATAAGAAATATTGATTAGAGAGGGAAGAAGATAGACTTAGCCAGATGGGTAGCTCAGTTAATAGCTAAACTTGGTACTAATACCTCTTGGGTCGAGAGGAGGGGGGGTTAAAGAAGGCTTTGTTGCACTTTGTGACAAAGTTTTGGTTGACCATTGTGAGAAAATGATTGAGTCCATCATCTACAGATAATTTTCTCACATGGAATTAAGCTATATTTATTGCCAGCCTCATTGTTGACTATGGCATTTACTTCGGTAGGTGGATTCGAGATGAGATTCACAAAAAGGTGTTCTACTAGTTTACCACCATTCTTTTCCCCTTCCTGGTCTAGAGATTATGTGATGCGGCAGAAGTGTCGGCTATTCTAGAGGTTGATCTTAGGGTTGAGTCTAACCATATGGCTGATATTAGGTTGATTAAGAATGATGCCAACCCATTGCGCTACATAGAGCACAGCCTTTTACATCATCTGGTGCGGACTGCTTTAAGGGGACTTTTATTTAGGTTGAGCATATTAAGAGGTTGATATTAGGTGGTTATGTTGATATAGGTATCCAGCGGTTAGAGCCTTCATCTATGGTGGGCAGTGAGGGGGCTATGAATACTTTAACTCCAACTTTAGCTTCTATTTTCTACCTCGCTCACTAATTTTAGGCATGGATACTGTGTCCTAAGATTTCTCACATTATTTTGTGGATCAACAGTAGGATCTAAGTGATTTCCAGACATATTCTTACACTTAGTTTGCCATGTTATTTGGTCAGATTTAGTCGTAGGTGGGAACTATATTAGAGACCTCTAAGGTAAGAGTAGAGGCTAGTATTATGTCCATTATAGAGCAGTTTACTAAAGAATTGCACAGGTGTATTGATAGTTTTGGGGCCCGAATGGGAGACTGACTTTGTGAGGCTAATGTGTTTGACTTATCAAGCCTGCGTAAGGAGGTGGCTACTTTCAGATAAGAGGTGCACACTTTAGATGAGAGCCACATTTCTATTGTCCCTTCAGTGATGTCTTTACTTATGTAGCTGCCGCTTTAACCACCACTACTGATATTTGATTTTTTTGTTGAGGAGGATAAGGCCTGTACTGTTGGGCTAAGAGAAGGTGTGAACAAAAGGAGAAGGGTAATTCAGATGAGTTTAAGAGGGCCCTAAAGTAGTCCACTACGGAGTTTGTGATTCAGTTGGATATTAATGAGTAGAGGCATGCCTAGATGACACTGGGTGCCTCTTTTATTCAAGCATTACTGCCACCTCCTAGAGATTATCCACATGATTTCCCAATTGGGTAGAGCCCTCTTATGACACCTAGAGAGTCCTAGGTATGTCCCTACACCTTTATGTTTATTACTTTTTAATATGAACTGGGGACAGTGCATTAGCTTTATGTTGGGGCTGTTTTGTCTCTTTTACCTAGGGTGTGCTATCATAGTAGAGTCTGGCATTCAGTAAGTGTGTTGTGTCATAATATTTATTATGTGTTGTTTTGGTTAATAAGAAGTAAAATAAGGAACCTATGTGTAGTCAAAATGTTTTGTTTGTGTTTTGATGTGTTTGAAAAATATGATACCTTTCTAAAATTTTTGTGAACTGTGTGTTGTGAATTTATGTGTGACCATTGTTGGATCATATCATGGTATTAGTATTAGGGAAAAAATAACCATATCTTAGCATTTCATGAACTAAATAGATAATAGTTTATAACATAACACTGTACCATGTGTGTGTGAGGCATTTACCTAGTTTAATTTATGATTTAATCCAAAACTTGCCTTGTTAGTCTTTCCTAGGTTGTTGGTTAGTTTGTTGGGAGATGATCATAGGACATGTTTGAATATGTCCACATTTAGACTAAAAGACCAACAAAATGAGAATATCCCTTGATCCCTAATTTGAGCCTAAATAGACTTATTTTCTTGTTTTAACCTATTTACCTTCTCATTTAATTATAATGAACCTGTTTTGGCTATGGTCCATCCTTCGACCTAAGTTTATAGTGGCTTTCATAGGGATACGTAGTTAAAAATAGGTATGAATAAGGGTATTGAATAAAATAATGGAAAGTAGGGTTAGGTGTGGTAGCAAAATGTGAAAAAAATAGAGAAACAAAAATATGAGAGAAAAGGAAAGACAATGAATAAATCCTAGAGATTGAAGGAAACCACACCCAATCTGAATAGTCAATAAAGAAGTAAAAAGGAGAATAAAAGAAGCATGGTTAAGTAGTGGAACTGATAATGTAAGTGCAATGTCAAGGAGTGTGATTCACAATATCCCATATATACCATATCTGCCACCAAGCCTACGTTACAAGCTTAGAAAAGTCCTATAGTGATCCTAATCCAACTTTCTGAAAAAACTAAGGTATATAAAATAAGGTCAAGCCTATGGTATTATGTGCACATTGTTTGAAATTTTCTGAGAGCATGAGTGTTTGATGTATTCCCTACATTTACATGCCTTATGATACTATGAGAGCTGGGACTTTCTTGTTCTGAGGGTACATGGGTTGTATTCTTAACTGCTTACTTGTTTGGGTAGTATTGATTGCATTTATGCTGGGTTGTTTGTTGCTAATGTTATGCCATCACTTGATCACGTTTGCATCATACTATTATGCTACATGGATCCATACAGTGATTTTGAAAGTTGTGAATAGGAGGGGGGTAAGAAACTTAAGCTAAAATAAGCCGACTGCCATAGGTACCTTAGGTTTCTTTTAGTTAAACATCGTGTTTTTCAGTTTTTTGTTAGTTGCCTGAGGACATGAAAACATTCTAAGTTGAGGGTGTTGATGTGCCATGGTTTCATGGCACTTTCGATTCATAAAACAAGGAAATTGTGCAAGAACAGAGGTATTTTTATTAGATGTGATGTGCTTTTATGTTGATTTTATAGGAAAACAGAGTTTGGAGCCAAGAATGAGAAAACGAGATAAAGATTAGCTGAGAAGGCTACCTATGAACCAATGTACAGCTCACAGGTAGTACCTAAAGGCCCTTAGGTTGGCCACATAGGTTGATGATCTAAAGTTCTGAAAGTTGATGACTTATTTTGATTGCCACGAAGCCTACCTACAAGGCATAGGTCCAACCTATGATCCGTAGGTTGCCTTGTAGGTAGGGATTCTGTGGTATGAAGATCTCTCTAATTTCACAGAGCCTACTTATGCCTCATTGGTACAACCTATGACCCGTAGGTTTCCTCGCGGGTTGGTGCCAACTTAATTTTCCTACACTATTTAGGATAGATTTTCTGATGTATCTATAAATACCCATTCAATGTTTTATTATCATTTTATGCACTTCACACACCTTTTACACTGGTTTGAGTGTTGAGATACATTATTGATCTTAGAATTATTGTTCTTGCTCTTAGGGTTCGAAATAAATTTGAGGTTTCGAGTTTTCGTTATTATTTTTTGTAAGTTCATTATTATGCTTTGATCTATGGAATTATATGTGTACATATAATTATAAGCACCTAAACCCCATAACTAGGGTTGTGGGACAGATGGATTATCAAAGCAATTGTAGTGCAAATTCATTCTAAATTGGTGTTCTTGGATGTATTAGGATTTCTTTCATTTTGATTACTTTCTTAACAGTTGCAAATGTTAAGAACTCGCATGTATTTGATACTTGCTCGAGAGAGAGGTAGAGATTATTAAAAAGAAATCATAAAAATAATTTTAAGCTATCAACCTTCATTTAATTAACTTAAGAACGAGAGGAGATAGTTAATTTGAGATAAAAAATAGGGGTTAGTAATGTGACACTCTAAGGCTGAGAGGAGATGAGTGAAATTCACCCAAACCAAGGTCGAGAGACGGTTAGGTTATACATACATTTTAGATTTTGCATGCAATTCACTGAGATAGTTTGATAAGCATGAACAGTCTGTGGAGTAATAAAATCAGGGGGAACACATTCCTAGTGATCATCTCATATTAATAACAAGCCTAATACCCAATATTGTTACTATTACTCATACTTTTACAAACCCCCTACTTTCTGGAATCTCCAATTAAATTAGCAAGCTTGTGGCATATTTCCAACCTATTCCTTGTGGGATCGACTCCAACCTAGTTGGGTTCTATATTTGACAAGCGACCGCTTTATACTTTTATGGAGGTGTAATTTGGGAAACATCACAACCTGTGAAGTACAATACTCAAATGCTTCACATAGTCAGCCTCACTTTTGGAATAAACCAAGATGTCATCTATATATAAAGCCCAGCCATGGCCACTTAAGAGACCAAATGATCGCTTAAACAGTTATTGCTTAAGAGATGGGTTCCCGATAAAAAGTTTTGGACTACGTTACTAGGCCCACTTATGTGGTGCTTTTCCACTTAAGAGGCTACTACTAAAGTTATATATTGGTTGCTAAAGTGGTTATACCAGCAACTTTGTTAAGTTGCAAACTTGTTGGTTGACCCCTCGAGATTCATTCAAAATCCCAAAAACACAAACATACTATGCTACTAGGATAATTTTGACCTTCTAGAATCAATAGTGACGTTGTATTTTTGAAAAAATATTGTTCTTATTAAATTGATCGAGATTTATTTTCACTATTTTTCAAATGAAGTGTCGAAGGAGATAAAAGGGTTTTCAAAATGGAACCAACCCCGTTCCTACATCAAACTCAGCATTCCAAATCTACTGGCGCACTCCAAATTGCTATTCGGCACTCAAAAAATAAATGGACCAAAGTCAACTATATGGTTTTCTTAAGACTATAAAAACCATAAACTCACACAGGTTGTTCGCAATTGCATTAAGAACCATGCCAACCATCCCCACACATCAAGATCAACATTTAGAAACTATGGAGAATGGAAAAATGGTCAAAACACATAAATTTTTTTTTCAATAAGTAGGTCATTAGAAGTCGGAGGCCAACAACCAAACAAGTGCGCTTGAGATTATTGGATACTATATTCTCAAAAACGGAAATAAAATGATAAGAGTTCTTGTATCATGAATTTATTTGAGAATAAGAATAGTATTTTCTTTATATTTTGAATACTTTAATACTATGATTAGTTTTTAGGAGTTTGCATAAAATGTCTTACCACTCTTTCAATAATTTATTGTCATATAAAATGGGAAAAATAAAAGTAATTATAAATTTAATTCTTAATTGTAGTATTGGTCGTAGGATTAGAAAGGGCTTAATGTCTTGTGTGTGTATACGTATATATATATACACACACACATAGATTCTGCAAATCTTTACTCTGATTACGTTATTGTAGTGTTCAGGTATGTTGTTATCCATTCTGAAATTTAATCATTGTTGGAACATACATCTCTTCTATTGTTCCTTCTTTTTGGGGGTAATATATACATATATATATTAAAGAACTTGGTATTGTCTTTGATTCCAAGTATATTGAAGTGGACCCCCTAAAGAAAGGGGTAAAATACAGGGAAAAAAGAAAGAAAGCAAGTAAATTAAACTTAAATATAAATGCAATAAATGGTGGCAGGGACAACTATGTGTGAAATGATGCAATTAGATAATTAAAGTAGGAGGCAATGAAAACCATAAGTAATAAATAAAATAGACAAGTTAGTAAAGTAGTGAAAAAGTAACAATTAGAAAAATTAAACTTTGATATTAATATAAAAAATAATCTTTAAAATTACAACAATGAGAGAGAAAGCTTTAACCAAGACTTCTAGAGAGAGAGAACTTCTTCCACAAAAAAATAATGTGTTCTCGACAAATGAAGTGGTAGGCTACTTATTGATAAAGTGTTATTGTATTGCTACAATGAAGCTTTAGTAACACCCTCAAGAATTTCTCAAAACATTTATTTTGATTTCATGTATGACATCAATGTTTATAATGAATGGCTGATTGTATAATGATGTCAAACTGTTTGAAAATTATATTTTTTTGATCAATTTTAGAACTTTCTGATGACTGTTGATTGATGGGAATCTCAACTTTGATTTGTGAGAGTATTTTTTCCATCTGTTAGATGAAATCTTGTTTGCTAATTGACCTTGCTAATTGCGTAGGTGCAATTGAATTTTGGTGTAAAAATGAGATTTGGACAGCATTTGTTAGGTCAGATATTCAGGATTGAGTAGGAACTATTTTTTGATATCCAAAACATAAGCCCCTATTGAATCCCAACTTTTATACCACTTGCATTGTCCTTGTAGGGATCTCTATGAAAGTCCTTTATGTCCTTTCGTCTTGTGGAATGAAATTTCTGAGAAAATATCCATAAGATGTGAAACTTGTGGAAAAGTTGTTAGAGTAGAGGAACTTGATGTTCATTATGAAACCTATGAGAAAAAAAGGAAAATTATCAAACTCGTGACCACATATTGGCCACAATTGGTGCAAGAACCATTGAAAAAAATTAAAAACTAGTTGCGTTCTAAGGAAAAAACCAAGAGCGCTTGTCAGCGTTATTCTAAAAGGTGAATGCATTCATCCATGCTCTTTGATAGTCAAAATAATTATAATACTGAGATCATGATCTTCGGTAAGAATTTGATATTTTATCGGGTGCATGCCCTATTCTTTAAGTGAGACTATCGTGTTAATCCACACCATGGTATGAGTAATATAAAAATGTGTTTGCTTATCTTTATGGGGATTGAACAAGCAAGACTTAGTATATGTGAGGATAAATGCATAGTACTTCTGAATGTAGGTAGGAGTTTTTTGGGTAATGTTTGTTGTAGGTCTAAGTATTCACCTAGCTACGTCTTGGGGGTTGGAGTACCAAAATTCTAGTTCAATTTGTATTACTGGGTAAATACAATTATTTTTGAAATAATTAGGATCATCAGTAGAGGATCCTCTATTTGAAGAAATTTGTTGTTCTACTGGTGATGAAACAATCTTACTTGATATTGGACAAACCTTTGAATTATTTTGTGAAAAAATAAACAAAACATTGATGGAGTTTTCTTCCTCCACTATATTTTTATGGTGTTTTTTTCAGCTGCAAAATGTAAAGAAGATGCGTGGATTTGACCCTTTATTTTTTGAAAATATTTTTGAAAGGTCTGATAGTCTCTAATCAAATCTTTCCTATTGTCATTTGTTATGATAGTTGGTACTTTAATACCCATGAGTAAGTGCCACTATTTAAAATAATCTTCTACCTATAGGACATACATTGTTTGGTCCAATTGGGTGTCTTCTTCTTCCTCAACCAAATTAGCCTATCTTTTGGAGTTCAAAATTAAAATTGGATTCATTTTAAATATATAGGATTGAAGTATTCCCTGCATGGCACCACCAGCTAGTATTTGGTACCTTGGCTGGTTTGTTCAGCTATTCTTGTAGGTAGTTACTTAGAGGCAATTATAATTTTTTATTGTGTGGTGATAACTTTTTGGATGCTTTCTTTCAAAGGAGGAAGAGCTAGAATTTATGGAGATTCATTGGTGTCTATTTTTTTTCTAGTCATTTTATCTTTTCTGCAAGAATTTTCCTTGTAAAAAAGCTGGGATAGAGTTAGAGTTCTCTTTAATATATTCAATGTCAAAATATAAAATGTATAAAATATATTACGATCTAAAAAATATATGCTTAGAGACAAGTTTTGTACATCCTTTTGCAAATAAATTTTACATATTTACAATCAATCCTCAATAAAAAATATTCTAATTTAACAAATCATCTTGAAATTTAGAAATGCATAACACAATTGTTAAGATTTTCTTTTTAATGGTTAGAAAATTTTTTTGAGCCTTATTCCAATCATAGATACAAATGCAATAATATGCTATTTATTACCTTTCTTTCTTTTAAAATGCCACAACAATCTATGTTTGATGCATTCGTTTCACCTGTTTTAAATGCAAAAGGATCAAGGAGGGATAGGCAAGGGAGATCTTTTGCCTTCAATTATATTTCCCTAACAAGATTGATATGGATGTTAGTCCACAAAGGAGGAGGGTTTTTTAACCTATCAAAGAGAGATTTTAGTAGATTGCTAAGTCTAGTAATAAAATTTATTATTTGATTGATACACCCCAAAAAACTTTTGGAGTTGCATTTTATCCAAAATTTGTTCATGAAATTTATAAGCAAGTTAAAGGGATTTTTGAATAAGAATAATAGTAACTTGTTGGATATTATCGCCAAGAATTATAATATTAACTTGAAAAAGACTATATTTAGTCTTACATAAAACTAAAACATTTTGTTTGATGATATTAAGGAAAACTCGCAAATATTTGAAACGTTGGTCAATTATAGGAAAAATTATTCTAACATTATCAATATAGACTATTATGAATGTTGAAAAAGGATTAAAAATATCATTCATTATTTTTGAAACTTTGAAGGAACATTCTTCAATCCAAAGGGCATATTATTCCACTCCTATCGTCCGAATGGTACTATAAATGCAGTTTTATATGGGTCTTTTAAATCAATTTGAATTTGATGAAAACCTAATGTGATTAAATTTTGGGAAAATTATAGCAGCATAATGTCATTGGAGTAGATCTTTCTTGTTTGGAATGGGATATCTAACCTATCAAAGGACGGGATTTAAAAGCTTATAGTTGATGACTAAATGAAGACTCCTCGTCCAATTTCAAAATTTTTATTGACATAAAAAGTAGCACAACTCCAAGGATACTTTCTTTGAGAGATGATCTATTTTTAAGAAGACCATTATTTTCTTCTTAGTAGCGGATTGTTAGATCATGATTCATTTGAATAGATCAAGATTTTGTGGGAATAGTTTTCTAGTCAAAGTCAGATTTGTAAGGAAGCCTAACCATGTGCTTTTTGTAATTCCAAAACGTTGTGGTTAAATCTATACAGAGTTTTTTTATTATTATTTCTAGTTTCTTGATCTTAGATTGGAGAGGGAATTCCTAAACTTGTTGTTGTAGCCTATGGAATTCTACTCTTCTTTGAGAAAATTGATCTATGCCTCCTTGCACTTTAGAGAGGATGAAACTCTTCTATAGTAGGTTTTTCAAATAGAAGGAACATATTATTATATTCAATATCTATTGCCCGATGAGTAACTCTTAATGGGATGAGTGTCTCAATAAAAGAATTGCCTACTGTTATAGGATTAATTATATCTTTTTCTAGGAAAAATAAAGTTGTAGATGACAAAAGTGAATTTCCTGTGAAATTTCATATTTCAACATTTGTAATCTTGTAACTAATCCCTATTCTACTACCATTTGCAGCTTTTAGGGCTTCCTTAATTTTTTTGAAAGTATTTAGCAGCGATAAGTCCTTCTGGGATACAATTAAGATCTATACCTGTGTCAAACAAGGCAATGATATCTAAAATGAATGATTGCTAACTACTGAGGTTATCATAGTGTGCCATTTCCTAATAGAAATTCTTGAAAGATAATTGATAAAACCTCTTTTTTCAATCTCTTGGTTTACTCATTTGGTCTCTATTGGTTGAGATAGTTCAGTCATTATAGAGAACTGTTAGAGGACAAGTCTATCCAATTCTTGCGTACCTTTTATTTATATAATTTCTTATTTAAGGAGTATAATTTCTTACTGGAGATCTTAAATAGTCACTACCTTCAGTTTAATATATAGGAACCTATTCAAAACATCAGTGATATTGTAAGTACTTGTTATTTGAGGATGGGAAAATATATTAGACGAAGATGTGGAAGGTTTATCTAGAACCTTTTTTAACTAGTCTAGATAATATCTTAATGGGTTAGAATATTGTAAATTATTTATTCTTTATGGGTGGAGATCTTGTTCTTTTAAGAGAACATTGATCTTAAGTTGGTTATTCTAGTCTGCTTAGTTAGATAGGGAGGACTCTAAGTAATCATTTTTAAGTTGATTTATATCTTATTCAAGTTCATCAGTTGCACTATCAAAGTATCCACTTTTCTCTCGTTAGAAGCATTGGATTTGGTTAAGGACAAAATCATCAAGGTTAAGATTTCAATTTTTTTTACATATTTACGGTATTTGGCCATATGACCAGGTTTTCTGTACTTGTAACATTTTTCATTATAGAAAGAAGGAAGATTTAGTTTCTTCTCTAAACACTGGTGTTTTGGATAAAAGAATTTTAATTTTTTGGGAACATAGAACTTGGAAGTGGAAACAACCTTTTTAGAGGTTGGATTTATACAAGTTTGCTTCGTACAAGAGGGTACCAGATTGCTCATATAAAATTTCTAAATCTCATCAAACTTGTGCTATATTTATTTATTCATCGTAGTATCTTGTCTTAAAGATAAATTTTAAGGGAAACTTGATAAATAAGACTTGTGAGCTGATCATAAGTGATCTGCTTGTAAGAGATGATATCGCAAAGTGTTGGTTTTGAAGTTCTTCTTTTACTATGTCCCTAAGAGACATAGGAAATCTGTCTAGGAATTTGCTTTCTAGTATGGGAGATTACCATTTGGTATTTCATAGATACTGGTGAAAAATGAATCCTTATGCCACCTAAAATAAGAAAGTGTTTTGCACTTGAGATTGTTAAGTATCTCAGAGAATCTTTCTCTAAAAATATCTAAACTTCCTATGAAGGTATTGATAATAGTATAAATTAATGTATTTGGGAGTCAAAAATGGTCTGTCCATTATTAAGAATTGGTTCTCCTAATGAATTTACTCGTACACTCTAGAAAAATGTTTGCTTATATTTTTCACTAAATGAGTTGAGTCCCGCTACAACGACATACATAGTAAGTTGATCTGAGCAATTATGAGTGGTTCTATTAGCAGCGGAAACCATTTCTATTTATTTTAATTTGGACTGGATATTATGCTCAAAACAACAATCTAAGTTCTATCCATAGATGTTGTTGGCATTGTAATTATTTTACATAACATTATATTTTCATCTAATGCCACGTCTAGTGACACAACTTGAACCATGGCCTTGTCGTAATAGGAATCTTAATCTTAACAAGGATCGGAGATCACCCTGCTACCTAATCCAACCAACCAATATGTACCCTGAGTTAGTGAATTCTAAACATATAACAAGATAGATCTATTAGCAACATGAAGACTTTGGGATATGTCCAAGACCGTGACCAAACCAAACAAGTCTAACTATCTATTGACCAACCAATAACCATAACAATACCAAAATAATAACCAAGTTTATATCCATACCATAACATGCCCAAGTCCACAGTTTGTCCATACAAAGCCTCTAAAAGAGAATCCAAGAAGTATCCGATTGGGACATGCCCCTGACCATAGCCAAAACCAATATCCATGTCTAAATTAATAAGGACATAAGAAAAATCAAGGCAAAAAATAGAGTCTTCCGGAGTATGGAAGCTCACCACTTTAAGTCAACACAAATTGTTCCCGAGTCCAATCACTGAGTACGAGGTGTAGTATGTTCAACACCTACATCACATGGGGATAATGTGTTGAAGACAGTTATAGGTTGGAGCGCTAGTATGTAACTCAAGTATAAGGATAAAATAATGTCAATATTTCAAACCTAATAAACCAATGCAATAAACATGTATACATATATACCATACCGAGGTAGGGAACAAGATTAGCATGAACTTTAAAAATGTTAACCTAAGCTGTGTAGCATAACCGTAATGTAACAAGGCACCTACGGGATATATGGTCCCAGCTCTCCCATAGATGGAAGGGCCCAGTATGTATAGCCGCGGCAAACCAGAGAATATCCAAAACCGTATATGCCTATATGGGGGACTCAAACCTCCCGACATAATCAAGGTGACATAAGCACCAATACATTTGTATGGGGGACTTGAACCTCCCACTCATATATTTATTCAGTGAACTTAATCCACCCAATCACAAACCCACACCGGCTAGCATGGTTTCTAGTGTTAGTCTTTTAAACTCCACTTTCATGGCTCAGCTACACATCCCACTTTTAAAGCCTAATTTAAAACTATCATTTCACACACACAACCATTAAACCAATTACTTACCAAAGGCACTTTGTTGGTATCTCATACCAACACCACTTGCAATACGATTACCATTATCAATTAATAAATCATTTATTTGACTTTGGGACTCAAAACCATTGTCCAAAAAAGACATAAATCAAGTTTAATGTTTAGGGACTCAAACCTTTTTTGCTAATTAAACAACCAAGGTTACCAATTAAATCATAACGTGACCAACAAGGCCTTTAAAAAACCATTTACCAACCATTCATATTCATTAGGCGAATGCCTTAGTTCAAAACATCACTAATACGTGACTAGTTTATTCTTTTAGGCATTTTCACAAACACTTTGAGGGCATACCTTTACCATGTCCAAAACCAAAGTAAAAACCATCAAGTTTAGGGCAACCTATGGCCCATTTGTTAAATCAAAATTACCAAGAACCCACACGTGCAAATCATCACTAAAAACATTTATAAATATAATTTACACCAAGAGTAATAATACTCAACAATATGTATCAAAACCATCAACATTGGTTTTCAAAACCACCTTTTATGAATCAAATTAATGTTTAAAACACATGATATTTGATAACTAACAATGAGGGAAGATTCACATAATATTTGAAAACTTACAACGAGGGAAGATTCACATTCCTTATTCATGAAGATTCGCAAAAAAAAAACCCGACCCTTGAGCCTCTAGATGAACACTTGGTGAAAACCCTAGCCCCAATTTCCTTGAGAGAATTTAGAGAGGATTTTGATGTATTTTGATCTTTCAAAGAATATTATGAGAAGCCACAATAAATATGAATAGGAGGGTATGATTTCCACCCCCCCCCACACTTAACTCATAGACAAATATACAAGTGGTACATACTACTCGTACCCTAGGAATCAAGTTGGACTCCAACATTGTCAAACATACGCATCCCTAGACCATATCATACACAGTTAGTGCCCCCTAATCCATACCCTATATAGAATCTTCTAGGCTAGACATAGGACATCATATTGTTAGGTACCATACTACTCGTACACTAACATTCAGCTAGCAAAATACCTAATCTAAAACACCTTAGTTTCTGGACCTTAGAAAATTTCCTAGAATTAAGATCTCTGGATCCAATATGACTCATGGTTAAAAGTCGTATGTTGGGTTATGGATGGAATGGTTCAGTTGTATACTGACCAGTGTTGGTTTGTGGGATGGATTTTAGTTACTGGAATGGGTACGACTTAGGGGTACGAGTCGTGTTGGTGGTTATGCGTTGTTGGGTTTCCTAACTTAATCTTAGACTTGGTTACTTAGGTTGCATATGAGTATGAATGGATCACCATGAGCCGTAAGCTAGGGTACGAATTATACCAGGGACTCGTATGGTAGACAGTGTTCAAATCTCTTAGTATTTTATTCTGCCAGGGGTATGGGTCATGAATATGAATTATATGTTATGGTTAAAACTTAGTTAGATAAGTCATATTCTAGATAGTTTTTAATCCTAGTATTAAGGCTAGGTTACGAGTGGTTGATACCAATTATATCAAAGGGTATAACTCATGTAGGTCAGTCGTATCCCTACAACGGAATTTTGGTGCAACTTAAGTAGGGGCATTCTGGATATTTCCCCACTTATCCTAATAGGATCCCATGATTTCTAACCTACTTGGAAGGTTATTTACCATATTATTCTATTAATTAACACTTAGAAAGTCTTCCTAAACACTCCATAATTCTCTCAAGAGCTTTTGGGCAAGGGGAGCCAGGGTTTTAACTAGAGAGTTAATTTACGGCTTGTCTTGGTGATTTGTTTCTGTAATCATCTTGATTTAAGGCATGCTCTTTTCCCTCATTGTTAATTTTACATAAAGGCATGGGTAATATGAATGTTTTCATAGTTTTACCATTACATGATTTTGTCTTTCAAATATGATTTGGTGGTTTTGATGTTAAATGGTTGGTTATGGTTTCCCATGTTTTTAATTATGCTTTTATATGCATTAATGACGGTTTTGGATAATTGGATTGCATGAGAATAGTTTATTGGTAATTGGAATTGGTTTTGTTCATATTATTCCCCCAATGTGTTTGACAAAATACTTATAAAAATACGTTTATTGCATTGACTTTTTATAATATAACTCTTACATGTTTAAAACTTGGTAAAGGAATTATGCATGGTTTAAATAGTTTGGAATGGTAAATGGATAATTGGTTATGCTTGTGGGGAACATGGAAATCTTCCAAGTGGTTTAATATGGTAAATGGAAAGGCACTTGAAAGTCTCTTTAAACCTTCAAATGGTTGGCTATGGATCATACTTGCAAGTAAGGATAGGTACAACGATACCAATTTCAATGGCCTTGGTTAATAAATAGATAATGGTTTGGTTATTTAGAAATTGGTTTTAATTGGGCAATAATTTTGAATAGTTTAGCTAAGCCATGGAAAGTAAAGGTCTTGAGGGACCAAAACTGGAAACTCATATTTGCTGATATGAGGTTGGTCTTGGTAACCGTGTGCATGATGTCACACTTTATTTTGGGGATGTACTAGTCATTCCATGGATACTTCCCTGGTCATACGGCTACACGCACTGGGCCCTTTCAGTAGGGGATTTGAAACCATATAGCCTGTGGGTGGTTTAGGATGGCAAAGCTACACATCCCAGGTAAAGGTTTTAAAGGCATGCTAAACCCAATCTCATTGCCCGGCATGGTTATATCTATGTATGTATGGTTGTTTTTATATGGATGGTTTTACTTGGTTTTATAAATGAAATTATTTTTTCCTTCCCCTAAGATCATGCTAGCGGTCACTCGCTAACCCCTTTTATAGGTTGTTGTATACCCACTCTATTCAAGAATTGGCCGTTGTACTCCTCCTACATAGTGATTGACTAGGTTACAACTTTTGTACTGAAGTGGTGAGCTTCCATCCTTTTGGAAGGCTCTATTTCATGTTATGGATATCTCTAGACATTTTGGTTTTATTTTGGCTATTAGTTTTGGCTATGGTTAGGGGCATATCCAAACTAGATTTCATTACTCTTTGTTAGAGGCTTTGTGGTACTTCTATAGGTTAGAATGGGCGAGATCGATATTGGTGTCAGCCTTGGCATTAAAATAAGTTGGTAGGCTAGCATCATTGGACATAATTTCTCACCGTTCCATCCTATTTCATTTTGGGATTAATTATATTATATTCTAGAATATCTTTGGTTATGGCTTGGTTTATGGCCTTTATTTTAGTATGGTTTGGTATGATTGGATTGTTGTTATGGGATGGTTGGACTCAATTGGGTCGATTATGCTTGTGGTCTATTCCAAGAATCTTTATATGAGCTATTACGCTATGTTGTTAAATGCTCGAAATTTAGCCAACTCAGGGAAGGCGGTTGGAGGTTGGGTTGGGTAACAGGGGTTGTCTTCATCCAAGTTGGACTTAGGATACCCATTACGATAGGCCCCAGGGTGGGTCATGTCAATTTGGTATCATAGCCTAGTTTTATGGTCAATTGGGAGTCCATAAAGCTATGTTGAGTAGAGTCTCTTTTAGGAGAGTGTAGCATGCCACACTCAAAAGATAGAGGCTACAAGACATTTAGGAATATTTCACTTTCTTGGTATTCTATTTTCAAGCTTGGAGTCTCAGCCCTGGAATCTTTCTAATCCTTATTTGTTCGCCTTTCAGATCATGCCTCGTAGATCTAAAACACAAGAAAATTCTTTTATCCCCTTTGGGGTATTACTGAAGGGGTGCAACCTACTTCTAGGGTTTATCTTCAATTCCATAATCCTATACTTGATAGTTCTGGAGTTCTACTAGGTTCTCCTTAAGGCGAGGTGACTAATGTAGAATTTTGTCAGTCTATTCATGCTACTACAAAATTGGTTACTACTTAGGCTGAGCGAGAAGTGTCTGGTGCTTAATCTACTGAGGCCATAAGGGTTGGCTAATTTATGAAGATGGGTCCTCCCACTTTTTTGGTAGTGAAGGTGGAGGAGGATCCATAAGGCTTCTTAGATGAAATAGAGAAGATATTTTGGGTAATGCAAGCTACTAATATGGAGGGGGTAAACTTTGCAGCTTATCATCTCAAAGAGATTGCATATTAGTGGAATAAAGAGTGGGATAGGGATAAAGGATATGTAGAGGAGTCATCCTTATGGGATGCCTTCTCTAGTGCATTTCTGGATAGTTTCTTTCCCCAAGAATTGAGAGAAGCAAAGATGGAGAAGTTTGTGAACCTTAGGTAGGAGAGAATGTCTGTCAAGGAATATGCCTTAAAGGTTTATGTTAGGTATGCTCCTAATTTAGTAGCTGAATTGAGATCTAATTTTGGAGAGCAAGACTTTTTTACTGATTAAGAAATGGATATCTCTAGGTAGACTGTTCATACGTAGTAGGTAGAGGATAAGAAGAGAAAGTAGGCAAAGTTTGTGGATAGGCAGGGTAAGAGGAGCAGGTTTTCAGATTAGGGAGGTGCTCAGTCTCAGGGTAGTCGAGATAGTGGCAAATGTCAAAAAAAAGAAGTAGGGGAGTGCTGGTTCCTACTTTTTTTCTAGTTCTCCTTATCATTCGGGCGACAAACATCATCACGGTGGTGATAATTTATGGGCGCAGGGTGCCTAATCTCAGTTAAGTAGAGGTTATTTAGTTTTTTCATGCCCTCCTTGTCAGTGTTGTGGTCATCCTTATAGGGGTTATTGTAATAAAGGAATGGATAAATGCTTCAAGTGGGCCAGGCAGGCCATCGGCTTAGGGATTGTACGATTAATAAGGTTGTTACAGGGGTGAATAAGATTCCTGTGGTTTCATCTTCTACTCCTACACCTGGTGGTAGGGCATTTTCTTCTGTTACTACTCCTGGTTCTAGTGTTGGTCGGAACAGGTTGTATCACCTGATGTCGTTACTGTTAAGTTACATCTTTTCTCTCGTGGCATATATTGATTGCTTGATCCGAGGTCTACTCTCTCCTATGTGACTCCTTATATGGTTGTATCTTTTGTTTTCAATCCATAAGCTATTTCAAATTCTTTTTCTATTTCTACCTTAGTAGGTGACTTGGTTATTGCTAAGAGAGTCTATAATGGGATTTTTTTGTTGGTGGCAAGTAGACCTTGGTAGATCTATTTGAGTTAAATATGGTAGATTTTGATGTCATTCTGGGTATGGATTGGTTACACTCTTGTTATGCATCCTTGGATTATTGGACCCATAGGGTTATCTTTAGGTTCCTTGGTGAGCTAGTTATAAAATGGAAGGTGTTTCCTTAGCTCCTGGGGGGGGGGGGGGGGGCTTATTTCTTATCTTAGAGCTTGGAACTTAATCTCTAAAGGTTGTCTTTATCACTTGGTCTGGGTTAAAGATTCTTCTCAAAAGGTCTTTCTTTTTAATCAGTTCTAGTGGTCAAAGAGTTTCCAGAGTTCTTTTCAGATGATCTTCCTAGTGTTCCTCCGGATAAGGAAATAAAGTTTGGTATTGATCTAATTTCGGACACTCATCTAATTTCAATTCCTCTGTATAGAACGGCTCTAAATGAGTTAAGGAATCTCAAGGAGCAACTTAAGTATCTTCTGGATAAGGGGTTTATTCATCCTAGTATATCTTCTTGGGGTACACTGGTGTTGTTTGTGTGCAAGAATGATGGTTCCCTTCGGATGTGTGTTGACTATAGGTAGCTAAAAAAGGTGATGGTTAAGAACAAGTATCCTCTTCTAAGGATAGATGATCTATTTGACCAGTTGCAAGGTTCCAAGTTCTTTTCTAAGATAGATCTTTGGTTTGGGTACCACCAGCTAAAGATTAGGGAGGTGGATATCCCTAGACACTTTCAGTATTTGGTAATGCCATTTGGGTTGACTAATGCTCCGGCGACGTTTATGGATCTGATGAATAGAGTTTTCCGTTAGTATTTGGATCTCTTCATCATTATGTTTATTGATGACATTCTGGTTTTTTCGTTAAGTGAGGTGGATCATGCTAATCAACTCCATATGGTGTTGCAGACCTTAAAGGAATAATAGTTGTATGCTAATTCTCCAAGTATGAGCTTTGGTTGAACGTTGTGACTTTTTTAGGTTATATTATTTCTAGTGAAGGGATCATGGTAGATCCACCGAAGGTTGCTGCGGTGAAGAGGTGGCCTAGACCTGCGACTCTATCCAATATTTGGAGCTTCCTGGGTTTAGTCGGGTATTATAGGCAGTTTGTGGAAAGCTTTTCATCAACAGCTGCTTCTTTGACTAAGTTACATTAGAAGAAGGTCAAGTTTTCTTGGTCAGATGCTTGTGAAGGGATTTTTGAGAAGTTAAAGAATAATTTAACTTCGGCTTTAATTCAGACTTTGTTGGAAAGAAATAATGGATTCGTGGTTTATTGTGATGCGTCTCAGGGGGAGGAGGGGGCTTAGTTGTGTGTTGATGCAGTATGGAAAGGTGATTGCCTATGCTTCCAAGCAGTTAAAGATACTGAGAGGACTTATCCTACTTATGAATTGGAGCTGTTGGTGATTGGGTTTGCTTTGAAAATATGGCGGCATTATTTGTATGGTGTTCACATGGCTATTTTTTCTGATCATAAGAGTCTACAGTACGTGTTCACCCAGAAAGAGCTTAATCTTAGGCAGAGAATATGGTTTAAGCTTTTCAAGGATTATAATATGAGTCTTCACTATCACCCAGGTAAGGCTAATGTGGTTGCTGATGCTCTTAGCAGGTTATCCATACGGAGTTAGGCTCATGTGGAAGAAGGAAAGTAGGAATTGGTGAAGGATATTCACCGCTTGGCTAATCTTGGAGTTTTCCTCTTCGACTCCAAGAATGGTAGTGTGATGGTGAAAGAAGTGGTTCGATCATATCTTAGTGTAGAGATTAAGGAGAAACAAGTGCTAGATCTTATCTTGTTGAAAATCAAGATTGATGTTGGTGGGCAAAAGGTATTGGTGTTTGACATTAGTGGTAATGGTCCTTTGTGATACCAATGGAGGTTGTGTGTTCTTGATGTTGACAGTTTGCGGCAATGGATTTTGGCTGGGGCACATGAGTTGTGCTATGTTGTTCATCCAGGCTCGACTAAGATGTATCATGACCTCAAGGAGATGTATTGGTGGAATGGTATGAAGAAGAAAGTTGCTGATTTTGTGGCCAAGTGCATGGTGTTTCACAAGGTTAAGGTTGAGCACATGAGGCCAGGAGGGTTGTATCAAGAAATTGATTTGTCCAAGTGGAAGTGAGAAGTGATCAATATGAACTTCGTTACCTGCCTTCCTCATTTTCGGAGTCAATATGATGCGATTTGGGTCATCTTGGATAGGATGACTAAGTCTGTGCACTTTTTGCCAGTTTATACTACCTTCTTGATGGAGGATTATGTGAAGTTGTATCTTCAAGAAATTGTACTGCTGCATGGGGTGCCTATTTTGATTATTTTTAATCATGGCACGCAGTTTACATATCACTTCTGGAGATCTTTTCAGGAAGGTTTGCGGACAAAGTTGAGTTTGAGTACTGCTTTCCATCCGTAAATGGATAAGAAAGAAGAGAGAAAAATTCAGACATTAGAGGATATGCTTTGGGCTTGTGTGATTGATTATGGTGGCAATTAGGTTGAGCATATACCTTTGGTGGAGTTTGCTTACAACAATAGCTATCATTCTAGTCTTGGTATAGCCCCTTTTGAGGCATTGTATAATAGGAGGTGTAGATCTCCCATTGGTTGATTTGAGCTTGGTGAAGCAGATATGTTTGGTCCTGATTAGGTCTACTAGGCTATGGATAAGGTAAAGGTGATTCAGGAGAGGCTTAAGGCCGCCCAAAGTCACCAAAACTCCTATGCGGATGTTAGGCGTAGAGACTTGGAGTTTGAGGTTGGGGATAAGTTTTTCCTCAAGGTATCTCCTATGAAGGGGGTAGTGTAGTTTGGTAAGAAAGGGAAGCTCAGTTCTCGATATGTGGGTCCTTATGAGATTTTGTGGAAAGTTGGTAATGTGTCTTATGAATTGGAGTGGCATCCCATCTTTCATGTTTCCATGTTGAGGAAGTGCATTGGTGATCCTTCTTCGATTGTTCCTTTGGAAGGACTGGGTATCACTAATTCTTTGTCTTATGAAGAAGTCTCGATCGAGATCAGGCATAGATACGTTCGTCGGTTGCGAATCAAGGATATGGCTTCAATTAAGGTTCTATGGCGGAACCATATGGTGGAAGAAGCTACATGGTAAGCAGAAGAGGATATGAAGTCTAAATATCTGCATTTGTTTTATGCTCCTGGGATTTGTACGGAAGGTATGTGTCATTAGCATATCTTTACTTTTAGAGTTTGTTAAAGGAAAGATTAATATCTTTGCCTCTTTGTATTCGAGCTTTGTTAAAGATTGGGAATATGTTTGATAACATAATGCAAATGAATCTTGCGTGTGGTTACCCCTACCTTGTCCATCATTTAGGGATGAATGTTCCTAGTGGGGGAGACTGAAACACCCTAGTTTCTAGACCTTAGAAAATTTCTTGGAAGTCTAATCTCTGGACCCAATATGAATCATGGGTACGAGTCGCATATTGGGGTACAAATGGTATAGTCTGGTCGTATACTAACCAGTGTTGGTTGGTAGGCTGGATTTTAGTTCCTGGAATGGGTACGACTTAGGGGTACAAGTCGTATTGGTTTTTACAGATCAATTGGGTTTCCTAACTTAATCTTTGACTTGGTTACTTAGGTTGGATCTGAGTATGAGTGGATCACCAAGATCTGTAAGCTAGGTTACGAATCATACCAGGGACTCATATGGTAGACAGTGTTCAGTCCTCATGGTATTTTATTCTGCCATGGATACGGGTCTTGAATACAGATTTTATATTGTGGTTATGACTTGGTTGGATGATTCGTATGCTAGATAGTGTTTGATCCTAGGGTTGAGGCCAGTTTACGAGTATGGATACCAAAGGTATCAAAGGGTACGACTCGTGTGAGTCAGTCGTATCCCTGCGATGGAATTTCGGTGCAACTTAAGTGGCGGTATTCTGGACATTTCCCCACTTATGCTAATAGGATCCCGTGACTTCTAACCTATTTGTAAGGTTATTTACCCTATTATTCTATTCATTATCACTTAGAACTCTTCCTAAACACTCCATAATTCTCTCAAGGGCTTTCGGGCAAGGGGAGCTAGGGTTTCAACTAGAGGATTGATTTGGGGCTTGTCTTGGTGATTTCTATCTGTCATCATCTTGATTTAAGGCATGTTCTCTTCCTACATTGTTATTTTCACTTAAAGGCATGGTTTATATTAATATTTTCATGGTTTTAGTATTATAATATTTTGTCTTTCAAATATGATTTGGGTTTTTTTTTATGTTAAATGGTTGGTTATGGTTTCCTATGGCTTTAATTATGCTTTTATATGAATTAATGGTGGTTATGGATCATTGGATTGCATAGGAATGGTTTATTGGTAATTGGAATTGGTTTTGGTCATATTATGCCCCCAGTGTGTTTGACAAAATGCTTATAAAGATATGTTCATTGCATTGACTTCTTTTAATGGAACTCTTGCATGTTTTAAAACTTGGTGAAAGAATTGTGCATGGTTTAAATGGTTTGGAATGGTAAATGACTAATTGGTTATGCTTATGGGGAACATGGAAGTCTACCAAGTGGATTAATATGGTAAATGGAAGGGCACTTAGAAGTCCCCTTAAACCTATAAATGGTTGGCTATGGATCATACTTGAAAGTAAGGGTTGGTATGACTATACCAATATCAATGGCCTGGGTTAATAAACGGATAATGATTTGGTCATTTGGAAATTGGTTTTAATTGGGCAATAATAGCGAGAGGTGTAGCCAAGTCGTGGAAGGTGGAGGCCCCGGGGACCAAATCTGGAAAACTCATATTTGCCGATATGAGGTTGGTTTTAGTGACCGTGTGTATGATGTCACACTTTATTTTGGGGATGTACAAGTCATCCTATGGGATACTTCCCTAGTCGTGAGTCTACACACACTGGGGCCCTTTCAGCAGGGGGATTTGAACCTATATAACCCATGGGTGATTTAGGACGGCAAACCTACACATCCCAGGTAGGGGTTTTAAAGGCATGCCAAACCTAGTCCCTTTACCCATCATGGTTATATATATATATATATATATATATATATATATGTATGTATGTATGTATGTTTGTGTGCATATGTATGGTTTTACTTGGTTTTATAAATGACATTATTTTATCCTTACCCTGAGATCATGCTAGCGGTCACTCACTGACCCCTTTTACAGGAGGTTGTATACCCATGTTATGCAGGAACCGACCGTTCTACTCCTTCTACATAGTGATTGATTCGGGGAAAACTTTTGGACTGAAGTGGTGATATTCCATCCTTTTTGAAGGCTCCATTTCATGTTATGGATATTTCTAGACATTTTGGTTTTATATTGGATATTGTTTTTGGCTATGGTTGGGGGAATGTCCCAACCGGATTTCATTACTCTTTTGGTTAGAGTCTTTGTGGTACTTTTATGGGTTGGAATGGGCGTGATCGGTATTGGTATCAGACCTTGCATTGGAATAACCGGGAGGCTGGCATCATCCAACATAATTTCTTACTTTTCCATCCTATTTCATTTTGGGATTAATTATATTATGTTCTGGAACATCTTTAGTTATGGCCTAGGTAGTTTATGGCCTTATTTTGGTATGGTTGGATTAGTGGTATGGGATGGTTGGACTCGGTTGGGTCTATCGCCGTTGTGATCTATTCTCAAAGACTTAATGTAAGGTGTTACACTTTGTTGATACATGCTCGAAATTCATCCAACTCAGGGCAGGCGGCTGGAGGTTGGGTTGGGTAATGGGGGTGATCTCCAGTACAGGTCAGACTTCGGACGCCCATTACGACAAGGCCCCAAGACGGGTTGTGTCATAATCATACCTTGGACATAATGCAACCAAGCCACACTGATCTTCATATGAGTAAAGGGACCCTAAACCATACCACATCATACGACTATGTACACAAGTCGTATGATGTCCAGAATGCTCAACCTAGGAAATTTTTTAAGGTTCCAAAGCCAAGGTGTTCCAATTCTCCCCCACTAGGATCATTCATCCTCGAATGACGGGTAAGGAAAGCACAAGCACGAATTAACACATTGTTACACACCAAACTAACCTTTAACCAAGTTAGAAAGATATTACGAACAACACATACCTTAAGCACGAATTTCCGAAACAAGGAAAAAATGCGGATACTTGGACTTCATGTCCTCTCTGCTTCGCAAGTAGCTTTCTAAACCTTACGGTTCCTTCAAAGAACCTTTACCAAAGCCACATCCTTTGTTTGCAATCAACGGACTTGAAAATCTAAGATCTCAACTGGGACCACCTCATATTATAAGGAATCCGAGATACCCAAACCTTCCAAAAGAACAACTGATGAAGGATCACCTACACACTTTCTCAACATAGTGACATGTAAAACCGGATGAATGGAGCTCAAACTAGAAGGCAACTCCAATTCATAGGCAACATTGCCAACCCTCTTCACAACTAAGTAGGGACCAATATATTGAGGACTTAATTTCCCTTTCTTACTAAACCGCATCACTCCCTTCATAGGAGATACCTTTAAGAACACCCAATTGCCAACATTGAACTCCAACTCCCTATGCCTCATATATGCATAGGATTTTTGGCAACTTTGAGTACCTTTCACCTTCACCTTCTCCAAGGTTTGGCGAACCAAATCAGGTCCCAACAACTTACCCTCACCAACTTCATACAACCCAATAAGAGAATGACATCTCCTACCATACAATGCCTCAAAAGGAGTCATACCAATGCTAAAGTGGTAACTTTTATTATAAGCAAATTAAATCAAAGGCAAATGATCGAACCAACTACCACCATATCAATAACTCAAGCACGAAGCACATCTTCTAATGTCTGAATGGTCCTTTCTGCTTGTCCATCCGATTGCGGGTAGAAAGCGGTACTAAGGCACACCTTGGATCCCAAGCCTTTCTGAAATAACTTCCAAAAATGCAATAAGGATAGAGTACCACAATCTGAAATGATAGAAACCGGAGCACTATGAAACTTCACAATCTCCACAAGATACAACTTGGAATAATCCTCCGCGAAATAGCTAGTCATCGTAGGCAAGAAGTGAACAGACTTGGTCATTCTATAAATAATGACCCAAAATGAATCACACTTATTCTGTGTCTGAGGAAGACTAGTAATGAAATCCGTGTTAATCACTTCCCACTTCCATTCGAGCAACTCTATTCTTGGTATAAACGCCTGGATCACTTGTGCCCAACTTCCACTTGTTGACACACCTTACATTTAGCCACATTGTTAACCATATCTCACTTTTTATTATTCAACCAATAAAACTCCTTAAGACCATGATGCATTTTCATAGAACTGAGATGAATAGCATACCGAGATCCATTTGCCTCAGCCAAAATCCTTCCCCTTAATCCATCAACATAAGGAACACATAACCTGCCTTGGTACCTCAAGATACCATCACCACCTATCACGAAGTCAATAGCCTTTTGCTGAACCACATTTCTCTTAATCTTTATCAAATCAAGATACAGTATTTTCTTTTCCTTTATCTCAAGAACAAGAGACAACTGTGATACCTGATTTATAAATATGCCACCATTCTCAGAGCCCATGAGACGAATTCCAAGACTAGATAAAAAGTGAATGTCCTTCACCAACTCTCACTTATCCTCATCCATATGAGCTAGACTCTCCATGGATAACCTGCTAAGAGAATCTGCAACTATGTTAGCTTTATCTAGATGGTAGTAGAGGCTCATATCATAGTCCTTAAGCAACTCAAGCCACCTCTTTTGCTTGCGATTTAGCTCTTTCTAAGAAAACACATATTGTAGGCTTTTATGGTAAGAAAAGATATTAGCATGAACCCTATAGAGATAATGACACTGAATCTTCAATGCAAATACCACATCTAACAACTCCGAATCATGGATAGGGTAGTTTTTCTCATGAACTTTAAATTTTCTAGATGCATAGGACACCACCTTACCATGCTAAGTCAACACACAACCAAGCCCAACATGAGAAGCATCATAATACACTAAAAATCCATCGTTACCCTCGGTCAAGGTCAAAATCGAAACTGAAGTCAACTTATTCTTTAACTTCTCAAAACTATCCTCACACGCTTTCGACCATAAGAACTTGACCTTCTTTTGGATCAACTTACTCAATGGGGCAGCTATACTCGAAAAACGTTCCACAAATCTCCTATAATAACCAGTTAAACCCAAGAAGCTTTGAATATCGATTGGAGTCGCAGGTCTAAGCCACTTCTTAACTATCATAACTTTTTGCAGATCTACCGTGATCTCTTCACTAGAGATAACGTGACCAAAAAAGTCACATCATTCAACCAAAACTCACACTTAGAGAACTTGACATACAAATGTTGATTCTTAATGGTCTATAATACAACATAGAGGTGATTGACATGATCTACCTCACTCATAGAGTAAATCATATGTCATCAATGAAGACAATGACAAATAAATCCAGAAAATGATGGAAGTCCCTATTCATAAAATCCATGAACCTGCTGGAGCATTGGTCAACCAAAAAGACATAACTAGGAACTCATAGTGACCATACCGGGTCCTGAAGGCAGTCTTAGGGATATCCACTTCCTTAATCTTAAGATGATGATAACCCAACCTAAGATACATCTTAGGAAACACTTTGCTCCTTAAGGATAATCAAACAAGTCGTCGATCCTAGGAAGAGGATATTTAATTTTTATAGTCACCTTATTCAATTGATTATAATCAATAAACATCCTAAGGGAACCATCCTTTTTACACATGAACAAAATAGAAGCACCCCAAGGAGACACACTAGGATGGATAAAACCTTTCTCTAAGAGATCCTTCAATTGCTTCTTAAGCTCCTTTAACTCAGTCGGAGCCATCCTATAAGGAGGGATAAAAATAGGACGAGTGTCCGGAATGAGATCAATCCCAAAGTCAAATTCCCAATTGGGAGGAACACCAGGAAGATTATTAGGGAAAACTTTGGGAAACTCATTTACCATAGGAACGGATTCTAAAGAAGGAACTTTCAAGTTAGAATCATTAACCCAGACCAAATGACACAAACACCCTTTAGAAATTAACTTTCAGGTCTAAGATATATGATAAACCTTCCCTTAGGCACTAAAGAACCCCATTCCCATACAATGATCAGCTCATTAGGAAATCAAAACTTGACCTTACGGGTCTGACAATCTAAGGAAGCATAACATGAATGCAACAAATCCATCCTCAATATAACATTGAAATCCACCATATCTAATTCACACTAATCCACCAAAGTTTCTTTACTACCAGAAGATAACACACACATCCTATAGACACTTCTAGCAATAACAGAGTCACCTACCATGGTAGAAATATAAAAAAGGTCTGAAATACACTCAAAACCAAAACCTAAATGCACTGCCACAAATGGGGTCACATTAGAAAGAGTGGACCCTGAATCAAGTAAACAATACACATTACAAAATAAAAGTTTAAACATACCAGTAACCACATTGGGAGATGTCTTAGAATCCTAGCGAGAAACAAGAGCATCTAACTAATTCCGACTAGTGCCGGTACCAAAAGCAAAAATAGATACAGAAGCAACACCCTTTGGTGCAGGAGCAGATAAAGAGGCAACCGGAACCTTGTTATCCCCACAAACCATTCTAACATAACAGTTATATGCTATGTGACTAATCTGACCATAATAAAAATATTTTTTCTTTCCTTCCTCACAGAACCTATGGTGCGACCACCCATAAAATTTACAAAGAGGGTGGGATGGAGCTGACTGAGCCCCACAAGCCAGAGATTGGTCACCTTATGCCTGGGACACACCATCATGTTGAGATCGACAATCACCCGATGACTTTGGGTAAGGAGCGTTAGTTATAGAGAAAGAATCAAAACTCTCCTACTTTTTCTTTGGCCACTTACCACTATCCCTACCACATCTCTCAAAAGGCCTAAATTTCTTCCTCTGCTTCTCAATAAACTCAGCCTGATTTCTTTTCTCTTTCTCCACTTGTTGCATATACACCACCAACCTAGAGATTTCTATGAACTTGATTAACAAAGTAGCCTTACTCTCAAGGATAAACTCATGAGATAGTCCTAAAGAAAACTTACGTACTCTATCCCTCATTCTAGAGACCAACTCAGGAGCATACCTAGTAAGTAGATGAAATTTTAAGGCATATTCCTTGAAAAATATCCTACCTTGCCTCAAATTCACAAACTCTTCTGCTTTTTCCTCCCTCAACCATTGATGAAAGAAGTGGTCCAGAAATGTACTAGAGAAATTATCTCATAAGGTGGAACTAGCATTCTACCTCTTCAACTATTCCTACCTTCGTACCATTAGTACGCCAAATCTTTCAATTAATAAACAGCAAATTCAACACCTTTAACCTCCAAAGCATACACAATCCAGAAGATATTATCCATTTCATTAATAAAATTTATAAGATCCTCCTCAACCTTTGTACTAGTAAACATAGGAGGATACAACCTCATAAACTGGCCAATCCTTGTGGCCTAAGAAAATAGAGTAACAGGAAAACCATGCTTAGATTGAGAAGCTACCAACTAAGTCAACAGGTTAATGGAGCAATAGAACTCATACTTATTAGCCTCCCCTTAAGGCGACTGAGTATGAGTATCGCCCTCAGGAGTAGGATTAGAGAGGAGAGGTGGAACCCTATAAGAATAGTTAGATACAACTACCTTTAACCGGGTCTGGAATCTAGAGGTAGAGCGTGTCCCATTAATATTATCCCTAGTTGGGATAGAGGTGTTTGCATGAACATCAGATCTTCTTAGAGGCATGATGTAAAATACAAGCAAACAAAAATCAGAATAATCCAAGTCTATAGACTCCATAGCTCGAAATAAGAAAATAAGAAAATGAAACATTCCTAAATGCCTTGTAGCCTATGCTACACACCCTTAAAAGAGGCTCTACTCGACATGACTTTTTGGATTCTCAAGTGATGATAAACCTAGACTCTGATACCAACTTGACATGACCCAAAATAGGGCCTTTTCGTAATGGGCATCTCAAATCTAACAAGGACCGATCATCTCCCCGCTACCCAATCCATTCAACCAATATGTACCCTGAGTCATATAAATTCCAAATAAATAAAAAGATAGAACAATTAGCAACATAAATACTTTGGGACAGGTTTAAGACCATGAACAACCCAAATAAGTCTAACCATCCAACGTCCAACCAACAACCATAACAAAACCAAAATAACAACCAAGTCCATATCCATACCATAACATACCCATGTCCATAGCTTGTCCATACAAAGACTCTAAAAGAGAATCCAAAATATATTCAGTTTGGACATGCCCCTGGCAAGAGCAAAAACCAATATCCAAGTCTAAACTAATAAAGACGTAAGAAAACTCAAGGAAAGAAATGGAGCCTTACAGAGTATGAAAGCTCACCACTTCAAGTCAACACAAGCTATTCTCGAGTCCAATCACTGAGTAGGAGGTATAGTATAACCAATACTTATATCATGTAGGGATACAGTATCAAAGATAGTTAGTGGTTGGAGCACTAGCATGTAACTCAAGGATAAGGATAAAATAATGCCAATAGTTTAAACCTAATCAACCAATACATATAACCAATCTAATATATATGTATGGATGTATACTATTTTGAGGTAGGGAACAAGATTAGCATGAACTTTGAAAACCTTAATTTGGGTTGTGTAGCATAACCATCATATAACAAGGCACTTACATCTGCAAGGGCCCCAGTGCGTGTAGCCACACGAACCAGAGAATATCCAAAAACGTATATTCCTATATGGGGGACTCAAACTTCCCAGCATAATCAAGGTGACTTAAGCGCCAATACATGTAATATGAGAGACTCAAACCTCCCACTCTCATATTTATTCAGCGAACTTAAACCACCTAATCATAAAGACATCCGCACTAGCTAGCGCGATTTCCAGTGTTAGTCCTTCAGACTCCACTTTCAGGGCCCGGATATACATCCCACTTTTAAAGCTCAATTTAAAACCACCATTTCACATACACAACCATTAATCAAATTACTTACAAAAGGCACTTCATTAGTATCGTCATACCAATACTACTTGCAAACATACAACATGCCATTACCAATATTAATCAGCAAATCATTTATTTGACTTTGGGACTCAAACCCATTGTATAACAAAAACACTTATTCAATTCAAATTTTAGGGACTCAAACCCATTGTCTAACAAAGACATAAATCAAGTGTAATATTTAGTAACTCAAACCCTTTTTGCTAATTAAACCACCAAGGTTACCAATTAAATCATAACGTGGCCAACAAGGTTTTTACAATCCCATTTACCAACCATTAATATTTATTAGGCCAATGCCTTAGTCAAAAACATCACTAACATATGACTAGTTTATTCTCTTAGGCATTTTCACAATCACTTTGAGGGCATACCTTTACCAAGTCCAAAAACCAAAGTAAATACTATCAAGTTTAGGGTAACCTATGACCCATTTGTTAAACCACAATTACCAAGAAACTACATGTGCAAACCATCACCAAAAATATATATCAACTCAATTAAAACCAAGAGTAATCAATACTCATCAATATGCATCAAAACCCTCAACATTGGTTTTCAAAACCACCATTTATGAATCTAATCAATGTTTAAAACACATGATATTTAAGAACTAACAATGAGGGAAGAGTCACATGCCTTAATTACAAAGATTTACAGAAGAAACTTGGCCCTTGAGTCTCTAGATGAACACTTGGAGAAAACTCTTGCCCCAATTTCCTTGAGAGAGTTTAGATATTAATTTGATTTTTTTTATCTTTCAAAGTATATTATTAGAGGCCACAATATTTTTTAACATGTGGGTACTTAAGGATTTTGTGGTGGGAAATATCTAAAATGTCCTCATATTAAACTCTTTAAAACGTGCACAGGAGGGCATCACCCCCCTTAAACTCGTAAACAAACATACGAGTGGTACACACCACTCATGCCCTAGGAAACAAGTTGGATTCTAACATTGTCCAACATATGAGTACCTAGACCAATTTGTACCTAATTATATGATTAGTACCCCCTAACTCGAACCTTAGATAGAATCCTCTAGGCTAGACATAGGATATCATACGGTTAGGTACCATACTACTCGTACCCTAAAATATGACTAAATCATACCTTGGTCAGAAAGAAACCAAGCCACACTAATTTTCATACTAGTGGAGGGACCTTAAACTGTACCACATCATACGACTAGTGTTCATAAGTCATATGATCTCCATAATGCATAACTTAGGAATTTTTCTAAGGGTCTAAAGTCAAGGTGTTTCATCTGGATGGGTAGCTTTAGGGTAATAAAATTTTTGTGTCTTATGCCAATTGGAAAATTTGGTTTTGACAAGGTCGAGTTTTAGAGAAACTTCTTCTCAGGTTGACTATCATTAGAACTATCTTCTGAAGTACCCCAATTATAATGGAGGATACATCATTACTTAGGGTTTCTGGAGCTATGCAACTAAAATTTCTCTCAGTTTTATGATCCTGCATTAAATATTAGAGAATTGTAGAAAACCTTTTGAATTATGGATTTTCAAGTACAATTTCTAGGGATCTTGTATGACTTAAATGGTGGAATTGAAGAGGTGAAGGACTCTGACGATTTAGGAGTAGTATGTGATGCTAAAGATTGTTTTAAGTCAAATATTCATAAAGATCATGCAAATAATTATTTGTATAATTATTTTTCTCAAAAATTTTTTTAATATCTTTCCTAGTAACTTATTTATTTTCAGCTTTCCATTTGAAAAGTGTTGCAACGATTGAGCTATCAGCATAAATCATTATAAAACCTTGTGATGGTGGAAGTTTAGAGGTGATATCTACTTCACTTAAGGTTTTTAATACTTTAATATCATTGATTGATTTTGAAAAAGGAAAGTCTAATTGATGATAACTAGCATAGGCTTCTAACCATTCAAAGAAATTAACTTATATTTGGACAGAATTTAAAAATTCATAATAAATTTCTTGGATGCAATTTCTTTCATCTCTCATAAATTTACTGAAAAACCATATTTTTTTTATAAATATTTCTATAAGAATAGAACTCTATTATAAGTTTTTCTTTATCGATATGAAAATCTTGATTTAAACCCCCAACTCTCCACCTAAGACTGAGTAAGTAGGTAATTGGGGATGGTCATCATAGATATCAATTGTGGAAGGTGTTTCCACATATATTTGGCATATATTATCCTAGATTCAAAGTTATGAGTCTTAACTCTGGAAGGAAAGGAAGAAACTTAGTGTTTAGCAATTTGTAGTTTAGATTTTTGATGGAACAGGGGAGGCAGAGACTCTATGGCTATGAGATTTTTGGATCTATCAAAAAAAATTTGATATGAGAAACCATAGTATTCTCAGTCTTGTCTATTGGGGTCGAGTCTTACAGTACCCAACTTTAAGGTAAAGATACCTGGTTCTAAGAGATTGGCTTAGGAACACACAAGTGGAATATTTGTAGATCTAATTAGAAAAGAATTATTTCTCTTTTATAGCTTCTTTTCATAGCTCTCGAGCCACAGGTAGTATCCATAGCTTTATATTAAATTCTATTGATAATTGTTGTTGGGAGAGATCAAATCTTAGTCTTGTAATTGGATGTCTTAATATGAGAATTAAGGAATCTAATATGTTTAGATCCTTTAAAGTTACAACAAAATATGAAAAATAATCAAAATAAATTGGACTATTACAAAGGCTGGTTTCAACCATTCCCATATAGGAATTATTTAAATCTAAAATTCTAGAGTCTCAAAGACAAAGAAAAAGTGAGGTATCTAAACCTTCTTGAGAAAGAGGTTTAGCTATTATTTGAACTAAACGAAAATGAAGAAAATTGTACAGATGTCTATATTTGTCTATAATCTTAGGGTTTAAAAGCATGATATCCTCATGACTAAGAAATATATATATATATATATATATATATATATATATTATAAATCATTTAGCTATCTTAACATTGACTTCCTACAATGAATAAGCAGTCGAACAGAATGTGCCTATTCATGACTTCCTCAATGATTTTATGTTTTGATAAATTATAAGGATACCTTCGTCAGACTAGTAAGCACATTTGAGAGAACATTGAATCAATTGTATCTATTATACACTATCTACCTATCATACACAAATAAAACACCACGGCAAAGTGTTTCTTAAGACTAATACCAAGCATTCAGGGAGTGAGTCATTGTCCTTCTGTGGTGAGATAATTCTATGGCAAACATAGAATTCAATAGAATGGAATGTCGATGTGTTCTCTATAAATACAAAGTTACTAACTTGAGGAGCCCTAATGATTTCACATGGAACATTCATATTCGTCCATGCATGTTGCACTCCTTGGTAATTCATCCAATCTTGGTGTTATATAGGAAAGTTTTTGGCACCTTCCAATCTGGTGCTTTGTATAAAAGAATCTTGCTGATAAACCCCATTATAAAATAATATTTGCGATAATAATGGCAGAAAAATAATGTCACACCATGATAGGATAATCAACAAAAAAAGAATGATAAGGACACAGATTTTACTGTGGAAAATCCTTCTGAATAATGAAAAAAAACACAGGTCCAAGAGGAGAAAAATAACCCACTATAATGAGGAATTTAAACTTTGTAGGTCCTACTAAATAATATAGGAACCACTACATACTCGAAAGAAATAACTCACTTTTGATCTTCTTACCTCAATATAATACCGCTCACACTCTCTATTTTTTCGTACACATTATTTTCTCATACTCACTGTGAGATCCTCTCCACAACTACTTCTTAGTTCTTGTTTTTGGTGTATGTTTCAAATGAGGAAATGATGCTTCCTATTATAGGAAAAATGGCACATTAGTGTCCAACTTAATAATTTTAATTTGTATCAAACCTTTATTTCATGAATAAAAATAGTACTTGGCTATAACTTTTGTACCAAGTATTGATTTCGTGAACCAAAATAGAACTTAGCTAAAAAAATTTATACCAAGTCTTGATTTCACGAACCAAAACAAGACTTGGCCACAACTTATTTTTGCCACTTGATTTTGTAATCCCTTTTTTGTAATTAAATGAGTGGGACCCCATCAATCTCCCCTTCTAGATCTATTTACCACATGGAAATATCACTGGACTTCTAGTTTGGCTGCATTCTGAAAAGTTCCTTGCATGACTCAAACTTGTCTCTTGGTACCACCTTGGCCAGTAAATCTCACTTATAAGGACATTCTTGACGTTCATAGATCTGTCCTCTAATATTTTCTCAAATACAGTGATATCTCATGTTAATACGCTTTGTCCTTGCATGATACATGGTGTTTTTATCAAGTATATTTCAATTTGACTATCATAATAAACAACATACTCCTCTTGGTGCAAGACAATCGCTTGGAGGAAACATTCAATCATACCATCTACGTACCAGCTTCAATAACTGCAATACACTCTTCTTCTATTATAGATAGTGCAACACACTTCTACAATCTTTGCTTCCATTAAATATCTCTCCTTAAAAGACAAACAAATATCCAGTAGTGGATATTTTGTTATCAAAGTGTAATACCTATAATTGTCTTAGCTCAATTCAGCCCATAGTGCATGTATAAGAGGCTTAGAACCTAAGAAATTTGGCTAAATGTTGGAGACTTAGTTTTATTTTTGGTCTCTTAACTTCATTGATTATTTTTAAAGTGACCTTACCAATCCCGAGATATAAGTTTTTGAGTTGATTTATGTTTTGGGGTGTAAGTAGTATGTTTTGGGTAAGTTTTGATTTTTTTGGATGATGTTTGGACTATGTTTGGATTTTCAAAATAGCAGTGCACCACGATTGGACTGTGTTGCGATGAGTATAGCAATGGAGGGGTCATTGCATCGCAGTGAAGATCAAATCGGTAATTGTCAGATTTCAGCAAGTCACCGCATTGCGGTGGAAATTGTGAGACAGCCTTGGCGCGTCGTGGTGAAGGCCCAATTGGTGTTCTAGCTATGAATTTTAAATTCCAAGGGTAGTCTTGTCATTTTCCCTCACCCAAATCCATCCAAAACACGAAATTAAGACCATAAAGGGACATTATATGCCCATTATCCATAGTTTCTCTCAATTGAAAGCTATTCTCTCTCAAGAACAAACCCTAGCCCTTCAAGATTCAAACTCAAGTTTCAAGAAAACCACCAATAATTCTTCAATTAAGTATGTTAGAGGTACATCCATGGGCCTTTTTCACCCATGGAGTCCAAGAATCAGTTTTCAAGTTTAAAGATTTGATTTTTACATGTTATTATGAATTATATTCATGAACTTCCATGAATTTTGATTTTATAGCATGTTTACATATGTTTCTCGTTAGAATTAGTTATTGACATATTTTAAGGATGAAAATTTGCATGTTAAATCCTTAACCCATGATTTTAGTATTAAAGTTATGTTACTATCATATGTTTTAAACTATTTTCATGCTTTAAATCATGACCCCCAATTGTTTGGTGAAATGCCTAAGTAATGAGTTTGGGATAATGCTTACTTATTATGGTTTCAAATTCTCTCATATGTTCTTATTAATTTTGCTATTGAGTCCTGAGGGTTATGAATACCTGACAACTTAGCTATTTTTTTAGTTTTAATATTTCCAAAATTGTTTCGGATATATTAGTGTATTATCAGTCCAGTCAATATATCATGTTAGTAAGTTCAACTAAGTCCAGTAATTAGAGTCAGTTCAGTTGAGAGTAGGATTTAGCACCGAGCAAACCCAGGGATGGGGGTTCACCTTCTAGTTGAGAGTGTGAACTTTAGTAGCAGTCCCTGCATTCCAAAACTACGTAGCCACGTAGGTTAGAGATATTAACCTGCCATTTGAGGGTTGACCCATATCACACTAAAGCACCTACCAGTAAAGGGTGACTCTTTAGTCCTTCGGGACTTCATTCAAATGGATCCACGTATCCAGTATTAGTACCTATGGAACGGTACTGACACCCTTCCAACTGGGGTCACAGGTTGGACCATAATTACCTCTTATTGGGGCATGCCAGTTAGATGATAGCTCCCACAGTATCAGTCTAGTATTCAGTTCAAAGTTCAGTTTTAAGGCTTGCTTTACCATGACATAAAGTTATTAGTTATCCAATATCAATATTTTAGTATTTTAGTTTATAGAATATCCCAGTATCATGTCATATTCTTGGTCATGCATTCTCAGATTTTACAGTTTTCTCGCATACTATACGTCAGTTATCTCATGCCATTTATTCAGTCAGTTATTATTATTATCATTATTCCTGCATATGATTCATGCATACTAGGCTAACCTCATTTAGCACACCAGTACATTCAAAGGACCAACCATATACTCGTTTCTTGCGTTATGATGTTTCATATCGTAGGTTCGGTCACTTCAGCTCCTAACTGTAACTAGACTTTCCAGTCCATCAGCAGCAGCAGCAATGGTGACTCCTCATGTCATGAGGACCATTTATGTTTATTTTAGTATTTCAGTCAAGTTATTTAGTCAACTGGAGTTAGTTGGGGACTTGTCCCATCAACTCCACATTCAGTCAATTTAGAGGCTTTCAAACTAGTACAGACAGATAGTCAGTTTTCATTCGTTATTATTATTTGTTTTATCAGTATCGAATGTATGTTTAAGACATTTTGAACTATAATCCAGTATTGATTTTTAGTTTCGAAAACCTTATGGAGTTTCCAGTTAAATTCTGCATATGTTCTTTGTTATTTTATCCAATTCTCACAGTAGGTACCAACATGGGTTAGCTTATGGTCCTTCAGGGTTGTAAGCACCGTGTGGCATCCAAGGTGTACTCTTAGGGCATTACAAACTTGGTATCAGAGTCTAAGGTTTTAAAGTATCCTAGGGAGTCTTAAAAATGCGTTGAGTAGAGTTTTATGTATGGGTGTAAAGCACTCCAAACTTATAGGCAAGAGGCTACAAGATGTATTAGGAAAGGTTTACCTTCTTTCAATATTCATGTCATGAGAATGAGCATGATCTTAATTTAAACTCTCTTTCTAATTCAATATTCTTTCTATTTATAGAACAAGCCTCCTAAAAAGACTACTAGAAGAAGAAGCGCGAACTAGCCCGCAACTTCGCCTATTCAGGAAGATCCCTTAAATGAGCATGTCTCCCATGTCAAATTCAGAGAAGCATTCACTACTTTAGCTCATTCAGTAGCAGCCAGAATAATTAGCCGATTGCCATCCCGACTATTCTAGTGGCTAATACTGCAGCAGCTAAGATTAAGAAATTTACCCAAATGAACCCTCCTCTATTTTTAGGATCTAATTTTGATGAGGATCCGCAGAAGTTTCTTGACATAGTTCAGAAGGTAACTGATATTATAGGGGTTACTTCCAGTGAGAGTGTAGAGTTGGGTGCTTACCAGTTGTAGGATGTTTCTCACACCTTGTATAAGTAGTGGAAGGAAGATAGAGAGGTAGATGGATGGCTTATTGAATGGGAAGAGTTTGCGAAGGCCTTTCTAGATAGGTTCTTTCCCTTGGAGTTAAGAAAAGCTAAGTTACAAGAGTTTATTAATTTGAGACAGGGAAACATGAGTATGAAAGAGTGTTCTCTTAAGTTTACCCAGCTAGTTAGGTATGCTTCAAATGTGGTATTTGATGACTGATCTAGGATAAGTATGTTTTTCTCTGGTGTAGCTGACAGCATGGTCAAGGATTATAGGATCACGATGTTGATTAAGGAGATGGACTTGTCTAGGTTGATGGTCCATGCTCAATAGATTAAGGAGTAAAAGTTTAAGAGAAGAGAGAAGGAGAATAAGAGATCCAAAATAAGTAGCTTCAGTTTTGCTCAGTCGAGGTCAAAGAGTGGTAATCGTCCTTAATTATATCAGAAATCTTTAGCCCTAGCTCCATCTTCGACTATTGCACCAGCACAAAAGTTCAGAAATGATAATCGGGATAGGGCACCCGACCCTAAGGCCCAAGAAAGTGTGAACAATGGGCGCATAAATCCTCTTTTCTAGAAATGCAGTAGAAACCATCAGTGTGTGTGTAGAGCTGGAAGTGATGTATGCTTTGGGTGTAGAAAGCCAGGAGATAGGGTTAGGGATTGCCCATAGAGTGGTCAGCAGGGTCAGTCGAGTCGTCCCCTAGTTCCATCTGACTGCTCGACTCGGCAGGGTGCCACTTCCAGTGCCACCATTGGTCAGTGCCCAGTTAGATTATATGCACTTCAATCTCGACAGGATTAGGAAAGTTCTCTTGATGTGGTTACTGGTACGTTACAGGTCTTTTATTTGCATGCTTATGCTTTATTAGATCCCGGAGCTTCTCTTTTTTTTGTAACTCCCTACATAGCTGTTAATTTTGGTGTTAATCCTGAGACTTTAGTAGAACTCTTTAGAGTGTCTACCCCAGTAGGTGTCTCTATTATAGCCAGGCAGGCATATAAGAACTGTCCAGTCATAATATCCTAGAAAATCACCTCAGTTGATCTTGTGGAGTTAGAAATGATTGATTTTGATGTCATTCTTAGAATGGATTGGCTCCACTCAAGCTATGCCTCATTTTATTGTAGAAATAGAGTTGTTCATTTTTAGTTTCCGAATGAACCAGTCCTTGAATAGAGGAGTAGGACTCCAGCATTTAGGGGCCAATTTATTTGGTAAGTTAGAGTGAGGAAATTGATATCAAAGGGGTGTGTCTACCATCTTGTTTGGGTTAAAGGCTCTAATTTTGAGACTCCTAGTCTTGAGTCAGTTTCAATAGTAAGGGAATTCCTAGATGTGTTACCTGAAGATCTTTCTGGAGTTCCTTCCAAATGGGAAATTGATTTTGCAATAGACCTTCTTCCATATACCCAGCCTTTCTCTCTTCTTTCCTACAGAATGGCTCCAGTAAAGCTTAGGGAGTTAAAGAAACAATTGAAAGATCTCTTAGATAAGGGATTCATCAGGCCCAGTATTTCCCCATGGGACTCTCCAGTCCTCTTCGTGCGTAAGAAAGATGATTCCCTTAGAATGTGCATTGATTACCATATATTGAACAAAGTCACTGTCAAGAATAAGTACCCACTTCCTAGAATCGATGACTTGTTTGACCAACTTTAGGGTGCTGGTTTTTTCTCTAAGATAGACCTCAGATATGGCTATCACTAGCTCGGGGTAAGAGAATATGACATTCTGAAAACTATTTTCAGAACCCGGTATGGTCACTTCAAGTTCCTAGTCACGTTCTTTGTCTAACAAATGTCCCAGCAGCTTTCATGGAATTGATGAACTGAGTGTTCAAGAAGTACTTGGACATATTCATCATAGTCTTCATACATGATATCCTTGTCTATTCCAGTAATAAAAATGATCTTGCACCACCACCTCAAAATAGTATTCTAAACTCTTAGAGCCCATTAGTTGTTCATCAAATTCAGTAAGTGCAAATTTTGGCTAAGATCAGTAGCTTTCGTTGGTCATATTATTTTTCATAATGGCTTTAGAGTTGACCCTCAAAAGATCGAAGCAGTGAGAAACTACCCCATACCCATTTCTCTATTAGACGTTAGGAGTTTCTTGGGTTTGGCTTGCTATTAAAGATGGTTTGTTAAAGGATTTTCATCTATTGCATCCCCTATGTCCATATTGACTCAGAAAAATTCAAATTTTAGTGGTCAGATTCTTGTGAGAAGAGTTTTCCAGATTTAAACACTCGACTCACCTCAACACCATTTTTGATATTGTTCGATGGTTCAAATGGGTTTTTCGTGTACTGTGATACTTCCAGAGTTGGTTTGGGTTGTGTATTGATGCAGAGAGGTAAGGTTATAGCCTATGCCTCTAGACAGCTTAAGCCTCATAAAAAGAATTACCCTACCCATAATCATGAGTTAGCAGCTGTTGTGTTGGCCTTAAAAATTTGGAGGCATTATCTGTATGGGGTGCATGTTGATGTGTTGACAGATCACAAGAGTTTGCAGCATGTGTTTTCACAGAGAGAGTTAAACCTCTATTTGAGAAAGTGGTTAGAATTGTTGAAAGATTATGATATGAGTGTTTTGTATCATCTGGACAAGGACAATATAGTGGCAGATGCCCTCAGTAGATTGCCGATGGGTAGTGTTGGCCATGCCGAGAGTGATAAGAAGAAGTTAGTTCAATAGGTTCTCAGTTGACTAGATTAGTTGTTCATTTGGTTGACTCAGTTAAGGGTAGTGTGGGGGTTCAAAATAGTTTAGAATCATCTTTGGTGGCCAAATTAAAAGAAAAGAAAGATAAAGATCCTAGCTTGGTCAAGTTGAAAGAGTTCATCAGAGATTAGAAAGTAGAGGTTTTCTCCCGGGGGGATGGTGTGTTTCATTGCTAGGGTAGACTGTGTGTGCCATGTTTAGAAGATTTGAGACAGCGGATTCTCGCAGAAGAGAATGGTGCGCATTACACTATTCACCTAGGAGTAAGATATACCGTAATTTGTGGGAAATCTATTAGTGGAGTAGTATAAAAAGGGATATTGCAGAGTTTGTAGCCAAACGTGCTAATTGTCAGCAAGTTAAGGTTGATCACCAAAGGGCTTGTGGCACTATGCTGGAGTTTAGTATTCCCACTTGGAAGTAGGAAGAGGTGAACATGGACTTTGTGATGGGCTTGCCTCATACTTATCGTTAGCATGATTCGATTTGGGTCATTGTGGACAGGATGACCAAATCAACCCATTTCATGCCAGTCCATACTTCTTATTCAGCCAAGGATTATGCCAAGCTCTATATTCGAGAGTTGGTTAAATTGTATGGAGTATCATTGTCCATCTTTGTAGATAGAGGTACTCAGGTTACGTCTCATTTTTTTGAAGGCTTTTCAGAAGGGTCTTGGTACCCAAGTTCATCTCAATACAACCTTTCACCCTCAGACAGATGGTCAGGTAGAGAGGACCATTCAAAACTTAGAGGACATGTTAAGAGCTTGTGTTAACGAATTCAAGGCTAGTTGGGATGATCATTTGCCATTGATTGAGTTTGTCTACAACAACAAATATCATTCAATTATTCAAATGGCTTTATTTGAGGCCCTATATGGGAGGAGCTGCAAATCTTCTATTGGTTGGTTTGAGTTGGGTGAGACTACATTGGTAGGGCCAAATTCAGTGTTCGATGTTTTAGAGAAAGTTCAGTTGATCAGGGAGAGGCTTAAGATAGACCAAAGACGAGAAAAATCTTATGCAGATGTAAGGAGAAAGGATCTCAAATTTGAGATTGGTGATTTAGTATGTTTGAACTTCTCTCCCATGAAGGGAGTAAAGAGATTTGAAAAAAGTAGAAGCTTAGTCCCCGATATGTAGGCCCTTTTAGGATCTTGAGTCATTTTGGAAGGGTAGCAAATGAGCTTTAGTTGCCTGCAGCTTTGGCAACAGTGCATCCAATGTTCCATGTTTCTTTGTTAAAGAAGTGTATTGGTGATCCGGCTATCGTTGTTCCTTTAGAGAGCTTAGATATTCAGAATGGCCTTTCTTACAAAGAACTCCCAGTTAAAATCTTAGATCGCCAGATTCACAGACAAAGGAACAAAGAAGTTCCCTTAGTCAAAGTTCTTTAGAGGAATCAGTCCGCTGAGGGAGCTACTTGGGAAGTAGAAGTAGACATGCGCACCAAGTACCCTCACCTTTTCTCCACAAACTCAAACTTAGCTTAAGGTAACAGTTTTACCTAGAGATCCTCTTTTTCATTCTTAGTTCCAGCCATATAATCATGTTCATATCATAGCACGCATTCACAAATCAGTTTAGTCGGCCACCATATTTCAAACTCCTCCATGTAAGCATGTTTTCAATTATGCATAATCGACATGTAATCTCAGTACCTTTGAATCTTCATCTTAATCGATCTCATTCAGGCATGAATATTCCCAAGAGGGAGATATTGTAATACCCCATAATTGTCTTAGCTTAATTCATCCCATAGTACATGTACAAGAGGCTTAGAACCTGAAAAATTTGGTTAAGTGTTGGACACTTAGTTTTATTTTTGGCCTCTTAACTTCATTGATTATTTTAAAGTGACCTTCCAAACCTTGAGACACAAGTTTTTAAGTTGATTCATGTTCAGGGGTGTAAGTAGTATGTCTCGAGTAAGTTTCGAATGAGGTTTGGACCATGTTTGGATTTTTAAAAAAACAGCTCACCGCAATTGGACCGTGATGCAGTGAGTATAGCAATGGAGGGGTCACCGCGTCATGGTGAAGATCAAATTGGAAATTGTTAGATCCCAGCAAGTCATCACGATTGCACCGCATCGCAGTAGAAATCACGATGATAGCCTTGGCGTGTCGCGTTGAAGGCCTAATTGGCGTTCTAGTTAAGAATTTTAAATTCCAAGGGTAGTCTTGTCATTTTCCCTCACCCAAATCCATCCAAAACACGAAATTAAAACCCCAAAGGGCCATTATATGCCCCATTATCCATAATTTCTCTCAAGTAAAAGCTATTCTCTCTCAAGAACAAACCCTAGCCCTTCATGATTCAAACTTAAGTTTCAAGAAAACTACTAAGAATTCTTTAACTAAGGTATGTTAGATGTACATCCATAGGCCCTTTTCACCTATGGAGTCCAAGAATCAGTTTTCAAGTTTACAGATTTGCTTTTTACATGTTATTATGAATTATATCCATGAATTTTGACTTTATACCATGTTTATATGTGTTTCTCGTTGTAATTAGTTCTTGACATATTTGAAGGATAAAAATTTGCATGTTAAATTCTTAACCCATGATTTTAGTATTGAAGTTATGTTACTATCATATGATTTAAACTATTTCCATGCTTTAACTCACTACCCCAAGTGTTTGGTGAAATGCCTAAGTAATGATTTTGGAATAATGCTTACTTATTATAGTTTCAAATGCTCTTATGTGTTCTTATTGATTTGGCTATTAAGTCTTTGGGGTTATGAAAACCCGACAACTTAGTTATTTACTTAGTTTCAGTATTTCCAGAATGGTTTTAGATAAATTAGAGTATTATTAGTCTGTCAGTATATCTTGTTAGTAATTTTAGCTCAGTCCAGTAATTAGAGTCAGTTCAGTTGGGAATATAGGTTTTAGCACCGAGCAAACCCAGGTAAGGGGGATCACCTACCAGTTGAGGGTGTGACCTTTAGTAGTAGTCCATGCATTCCAGAACTGCGTAGCCTGCATAGATTATAGATATTAACCTGGCAGTTGAGGGTTAACCCATATCCTACTAGAGCACCTGCCAATAGAAGGTGAATCATTAGTCCTTTGGGACCTCATTTTCATGGATCCACACAGCCAGTATTAGTTCCCGTTGAACAATATTGTCATCCTTCCAACTAGGGTCACAATTTGGACCCCAATTAGCTCTTATTGGGGCATGTCGGTTAGATGATAGCTCCCACAGTCTCGGTCTGGTATTCAATTCATAGTTTAGTTTTCAGGCTTTTTTGACAATGGCATATAGTTATTAGTTATCCAGTATAAGTATTCAGTATTTCAGTTTACAGACTATCCCAGTATCATGTCATATGTTTGGTCATACATTCTCAGATTTTACAGTTTTCTCGCATACTATACATCAGTTATCTCAAGCCATTTATTCAGTCAGTTATTATTATTATTATTCCTACATATGAGCCATGCATACCAGCCTAACTTTATTTACCATACTAATGCATTCAAAGTACTTACTGCATACTCGTTTCTTGCGCTATGATGTATGATATCATAGGTTCGGACGTTCATGCTCCTAACCATACCTAGACTATCCAGTCCATCGAAAGTAGCAGCAGTGGTGAGTCCTTATGTTTCTAGGACCATTTATGTTTATTTCAGTATTTCAGTCCAGTTATTTAGTCAGTTGGAGTTAGTTGGGGACTTGCACTAAATTGGTATTTTTCCTTTTGAAAGTTCAACCAGCTTGTACGTGCCATTTTTCTATGGAGACTCTATGTCTTCTTAAATGGCATTCATTCACTAATTCTTTTCTAGATAGGAACTTAAATCCTTAAGACTTTTTGGGTCCCCTCATCATTGATTAGGACATACTCTGAGGAAGGGTTCTAGGATGACTCTACCCTTAGCCTTTTGGGCCTTATTAGAGATTGAGATTGTTCTTCAACTTGTGTAGGTATCCACTTTCTCAGTATGATCACTAAGTTACTCCCACTGTTCAACAATCTAATCAGGTTGCTCTTCCTACTCGGCAACCTCATCGGTTGTACTTTTACTTCTGGGATGGTCAGAAGTAGAAGTAGTGGTAATCAGGTTAGGGACTACACCATTTTGTTTCTTGACCTTCTCTAATAGATTATTAGCAATTTCAACTTTATTTTCTCAGAAGACTGTATCTTTACTTTTGATGACCCTTTTCTTTACAAGATCCCATAGTTTGTACCCAAACTCTTCATCTGTATATTCAGTGAATATGTAGGGAGACAATTTATCATCTAGTTTGTTATATGGTCCTTTAGAAAATATGCAAAATATCTATAACCTAACACCTTCATATGTGAATAGGACACATCTTTGTTGGTTCACACTCTTTCTAGAATGTCAAACTCCAATGGAACTAATGGACTATGGTTGATAAGGTAATGAGCCATCTTAATTGCTTTACCCTAGCATGACTTAGGTAGTTTATCCATTCTCGGCATACTCTCACCTTTTCAACAATAGTGCAATCCATCCGCTCAGCTACCATTGTATTGTGAAGTTCCTAGAACTGTCTTCTCATGTCTGATCTTAAGACTTGAATAGTACTCTTTAAATTCCTTTGAAGTGTACTAACCTCTATTTTTAGTGTGGAGATGCTTTAAATTTTGATCTGTCTCCATTTCCACCAAAGCATGAAACTTCTAAAATACTTGAAACACATGATATTTGGTTTTCAAAATATAAACCCACAATTTTCATGAAGCATTACAAAACAAGTTACAAGATATTTATTATTGCCCGTCGATTCTACCTTTATTGGATTGCAAACATCAACAAATATCAAATCAAGTGTATTCAATTTTCTTTAAGATAGCGTCTGCAATGAGACTTTATGTTGCTTACCAAACAAGCCATAGTCACATGGTTTTGCCATTGCACCATTGGAAAAAGAGATGAGTGATTTCTTATCAAGAATCTACAATCCTTTCTTTCTCACATGACCCATTCTTCTAAGCTACAAATCTAAAAAAATCTCTTCTCTAACCATATTTAATTCACCTTGATATATTTATGCATTTTTCATGTACAAGGAACCATGAGAAAATCCTTTTCTAATCACCAATGCTCCCTTGGTGAGTATCCATTTTTTATTTGCAAAATAGTTCTCGTAGCCATCTCGGTCCTAAGCAATTCTTGAGATCAAGTTTCATTGCAAATCAAGTAGATGGCTCACATCATTTAGAACCAATGTGCACCCAACATTAGTCTTGATACTAATTTCTTTGATCCGCACAATCTTTGATTAACTTGTGTGACCTATTTGCATAGCGTCGAAATCACCTGTTATATATTTGTAGTAAAGATCCAAAGATACCTTACCGGTGTAGTATACTAAGATGATGTTTTATCAACCACCTATTCTAACTCTGGACCTATCAAGTGGATGCTCTCCTCTTCTTCGTTTATGAAGAGAAAAACATTATCATTGGTTTTTACTATGGCATTGTGTTGTCTCTATTTTTTTGGCCACTACTTTCACCTTTCCCCCTTTTTATATTTTGACAATCTCTCTTGAATTAACTTGGTTGATCACAATTGTATCAATTTCTGGCTCGTGATTTAGATCTAGCCTTGGACTTTCCACGACCTTCAAATCTACTATGGTTACTTGAACTCCTTTGGTGAATCCTTCCTCTACTTTTTGTTATGATATTCTATCCATCACTTTCAGGAGTCTTTATTATCTTCTCATTAAGTAGAAGAGCTGATGTGACATCCTTTGACTGAATTGACTCCTTACCATGTAAGATAGTTGTTGTAAACGTATCGTAAGAATATGGCAATGATTTTAAGAGCACGGTGGCTTTATATTTCTCCTAGATCTTTAATTTTAGGTTAGCCAACTATGTGATTAGTCCATTCAGAATATTTAAATATGACAAAAAATTTGTACCTTCGCCCATATGTTAGGCTACAATTGCTTCTTAGGTACAATTTATTTGTTAGCATTTTGGAAATGTATTAATTATCTAACCATTTCCATATGTCCTTCTCTATCATGTTGAGAAATCACTATTACTATTTAATTTTTCTATCTCATACTTTACTTTGAACATTTTATTTTTATCGAGTATAGTACTACCAACTGCAAAAAGTTATTTATCTAAATAAGAAGAACCTATGTTATGATACCAGTTATTGGGGATAACGCCCACCATAGAAATAATATTTTTGGTAATAATAGCGGAATATATAGTAGCACTGGGATATGATAATCAACAAAAAGGAATAACAAGGTCACAAAAGTTTTAACGTGGAAACCCCTTTTGAATAAGGGAAAAAGCATAGGCCTGTTAGAAGTAAAATAATCCATTATAATGAGAAATTTACACTTTGTAATCCTAAGTAAATACTTTAGGAACCACTACACACTCTAAAGAGATAACCCTCTTCTGATTTTCTCACATCACTATAATACCGCTCACACTCTCGATTTTTCCTCACACACTATTTTCTTACACTATCTATGAGATACTCTTCCCAGCTACTTCTTAGCTGTTGTTTTTTGGTATATGTTTCAAATGAGGAAATGATGCTTCCTATTTATAGAAAAGGTGGGTTCACTGGTGTCCAACTTGACACTTTTCATTTGTATAAAACCTTGATTTCATGAACCAAAATAAGACTTTGCTACAACTTTTGTACCAAGTCTTGATTTCATGAACCAAAATAGAACTTGGCTACAACTTTTGTACCAAATCTTGATTTTACAAACTAAAATAAGACTTGTCAACAACTTGTTTTTGCCACTTGATTTTTGAATTTATTTTTTAATTGAATGGGTGTTGACCCATCAAAGAGGATTCTAGGGACAAGATCCAAAGGAAACCATATATATTTTAAGCATATCTCCCCGCTCAGTTTTGATGCCAAAGTGTGATATACATAATCTGAAAGTAGTCCGGATGACTCCTCCATCAAATTATTTCCATTAAAATATGCTATAAATCTAGAATTTATGTATTTGTAAACAAGGTTTGGACCCCATGGGACTAAGCCTCTGATAACTTTCATCGAGGTGAAATTGGACTCCCATAGATGATTCTAGAAATCTACCTGTTGAGTTGCTCTGAACTGGGTCATCTACTCGAACATATGTTTAGTCTCAGATCAAATTTAGCTGATCCTATAAGAATCAACTGCTGAACATCATTAGGATACTTAAGACCATATTTTGCAGTGACATATCCTCTCAAAAGAGTAGCCAAGCAAAATAAAGTTGCTAAGATTTTTTTGTCTTTGATACACTCCTCAAGGGAATCGATAAACCAATCCTCAGTCTCTTCAGTACTTCTGCATGTGAAGTCAGGCCTTCTTGATCTACCCCAACCAAGCTAATCAATAGCAATTACTTTTAAATTCTTTACAAGGGCATCAAAATTCTAAAAGAATAAACCTTGAGAGGCACCATATTCATGGACTATAACAAGAGTAAGAGAACAATCTTTGTTGTCAAAAGTAATAGTACGGGTAAATCATGGTTCATTGATCATTGATCAAAATCATATACCTTTTGAACCTGGTGGACAAGACCCAACGTTGACCTTTTCTTGATTATAAGGAATACTAACAAAAGAAAGAAGGTGCTTTTCAAAAGATATGATATGGTCAGTAGATATAGGAATCCAACGAATAATAGAGGGCAAAAAAGACCAACATTTTACTTCGAAATTTGTGGTATTGGCGATGTTGATGAGTTGATTTATTCTTCCATTTTCACCAATAAATTTGACATCCTCCTTAGCCCTATGCTCATACAATTAATGCAACATATTATAGACGTATGTGCTAGAGTGACCTACAAGTTATCTAATTATCCATGTGCCTTTCCAAGAAACTTTTGGGGTAGTACATTGTTTTCCCGTTATCGTTTTTCCTTGTTCTTTTTGTACTCAATGGCTGCTATAGGTTTTCTCTGTCAATAAACTTAGTTAGGCATAATGCGTAAACAAATATGGAAATTTGCATCTATTAGTAAGTAAGCACTCCTACGTTGACTATAAATATGTAGACACCTCAACTCATCTCTAATGTGTCAGTTGAATACTCCAACTTTGATCCCAGTGAAGTCTCCACCTTGGTCCCTTACTCGTCTCCAAGGTGCTCATTTGTTTTGTGCTTAATTTTGAAAAAGTAAGTAACTTGACAAAAGGTTCTTTTTTGAGGAAATAAAGTTTGGAGGTCGAGGATTAAAGGTAGAAGGTTAAGAAGGTAGTCAGAATGTTGTTGTGCTTCTAGTAGTATGATTTAGATATCGCGTAGTTTATTTTTCTCCAATATGTATTAATATATGTTTCTGTACCTATTTTGCACATTTCTATTTTGTTATTCTATTATTTCATACTTTCCTGTGTCGGTTACATTTCTTTTGATCCTAGGATCTTTAAAACAACCTCTCTACCCTGAAAAAATAGGAATAAGGTTTACGTATGTACTACCCTCACTAGAGCCCACTCGTCGGATTACACTAAGTATGTAGTTCTTATAGTTTGAAATTGACAATATTAGATCCATGGTGTCATGGGCAATCACTGCGTAGTCATGGATAAATTAACGAAAACCAGTTTCATACAAACAATGTTTGGAAAAATAGAAAAAAAATTTAGAATTTTTTTCTAACTCTTTTCCATTAAAATGCAGACCTAACCTCTTTAACATATTTCTGAAAAAATATTTATTTGATTTTAGTATTATATGAGATTTACCTTTTGTAGCGAATAGGATTAGTCAGGCTCAAATATAAGTTCTCAATACTGGGTGGTGAATACCAATGACTTTTTTTCTGACATTTGAAACAAGGGTCTGTTGGAAACAAAATCCTGTGAGGATGTGTATACACCTCCCTCCCCACTTCCCACCTGTGGGGATTACATAGGGTATGTTGTTTTGAGTTGGACAATATGACTTTGCTAGTTTGAAGATTTAGAATGAGTTTCCCTCCAACTTTGGGACTTGGTCCCAAACAGACTTAAATAGCAAGAAACTTAACAGTAAAGTGCGTGAAAAGAGTAAATGAGACACAATAATTTTACGTGGAAACTCCTTGAATAAGGGAGAAAAAATATGACCTACCTCCGAGATTTCAAAAGCTCCACAAATATTCAAGAAAACTTGAATACAAACTCCATAAAAACTAGTATTAAACTCTTAATCCTTCTTCTCCTAGTAATAACTCTATTACAAGAGAAATGTGCAATACCTCGACTTCATCACTATACAGCTAACTCTAACTTAGTTTACAAGATGACTCTAGCTTCAATATCACCTAACTCTAGATGACAACAATGAGTTTTGGAATTAAAACAACAACACCTACTAACAAAAAAAATAATAGTACGCAACGTTTGTAATCAAAATACAAAGACTCAGTTACAACAAGAAAATGAAATATAACTTTGTGAGGGATCAGTTCCTTATTGCGAATAAGGCTTTGATTAAAGAGCTTTAAGACAGATACTTGTTGTAAGTATATGGAATCTTTTTTTTTTATTTTTTGGAAGATGAGCAATATATATAAAATAAGAAAACCTAGGACAAATCTCATTGGCTAGGGCCAAAAAGTACAGCAAACTTTTCCCACCAACCTTGTACTTTCATCCAACTGAGCATGATAGTGACGTATAGGCAGCCAACCAGATCCCTAAGTAGTTCCAGCTTTGTCATCATACATTCTTCAAGAACCAGGTCACAACATACAATTTGTCGATAATCAAAACTAAGACTTAACAATTTCCCCCTTTTTGATGATGACAAACCCATGCATATCTTCAAGCATTCACTACACTCAAAGCAACACAAGACCTCAAGCATTCACACTATACACAACACCACTTCAAATTTAGACCTTCAAAAAGGTTCACAACCTATTCCCCTATCACTGATACCACTGGCATTCCCTACTTATTCCCCGTTTCTATCAGCACCTAAGATTCCCTTTGAGTGTGAGGACCTATTCCATCATCCCTCATACTACTTACTGCCCCTTATGACATCTCACTTTTTACCTTATTACTATACTACTAGACCTCATCTGCCTCCTTTTGGCATAATCAAAGTTATAATATAGTAAACTAAGCATGGGAAACTATACATATTAATGCATGGACATTGAGGATACACTGACATAAGCAGGCAAGATTAGACAAGGAAAAGAGGTAATAGCATAAAGTAGACTCATGCAGTAATCAAGAAGGATAGTATAAGACACTATTTAGAAAAGTAACCATAGTAATCAAAAACAGTAGAATCATTGTAATAGGAATTAACAACATCTGGTGAATCCAGACAAAACAAGGCATAAGACACAAGAACAGGTAGGAGATAGGCCTAAGAGGAAGGTTTAAAGGGGATTGGAACTAGGTCCTATGGTCCAATAGATAACACCTTCCTCCACCCCTTTCTCATATATATATATATATATATATATATATATATAATATACCTTCAATCATGGTAGCTCTTTCAAGTGGAGGTTTTACTATAGCTACTCCCTTTTTTCATGCCTTTATTAGTTTTGAACTATAAGGGAATTAATCCTCGAGAAAAGGCAAATAAGGAATCAGGATGGATTTTAGACTCAAAGGGGGGTGAAAACTTTTAAGAGTAAGTATGGGTATGGCCCTCTGCTTGTAAAAAGTACACAACCACTATTCAAGAATAGAGTGTGATAGTAACCTAATTGGGGACCTGGTCTCTACATAATTTTTTGAACACAAAGCACTTTGAACTATCTCACCCACCTTTCTATCTCTTTCTCCTTGCCATGGGTGTATATGTGCAGAGGATATCAGACCGAGTTAGACATGTGTGACAATATCTATCCTAGATATATGTTCACCAAAAGATAGCTAAATTTAGAGGATAAAGAAGAGCAATGTGCATTCAACTTGGCCTCATCAGTCTTAGTTTTTCCTTAGTTATTTCAAACTATTCCCTACCAAGTTCCTTGGTAAAAATGTCAGCAATTTGATTTTTAGTACTACAAAATACCATCTTGATCAACCCATTTTCCACATTATCTCTGGGAAAATTATGCCTAATATCAATATGCTTAGTTCTATCATGTTGAACTAGATTGTTTGCCATATTAATAGCACTTGTGTTGTCATAAAATAGAGGCACACAATCTGAGAGAATGACAAAATCTTCAAGTTGCTTCTTAATCCACAGTAATTAAGCACAATATGATCCAGCTATAACATATTCAGCTTCAACAGTTAAACATGACACTAAGTTCTATTTCTTGGTACTCCAAGAGATTAAGGATGATTTAAGAAAATGAGACATTCCTGAGGTACTCTTGTTATCCTCCAGGTACCCATCATAATCATCATCAGCATATCCAACCAGGTCAAAATTATCTCCAATAAGATAAATAAGACAAGGTAGGGGGTTTCTTTAAGATATCCCAAGATCCTTTTGGCAGCTTTCAAATTAGATTCCTTTAGAATTGCTTGAAATCTAGCATACAACCCAACACAGAATACAATGTTAGGTCTGTTGACAGTTAGATAGTGCAATGAACCAATGATTCCTCTGTACATAGTTTCATTGACAGAGGGACCAGGTTCATCCAAGTCAAATTCAAGGAAGTACCAATAGGAGTGTCACTAGGCTTTGCATCTTTCATATGGAATCACTTGAGCAACTCATAAATGTACTTTGCTGACACACAGTAGTTCCAGATGCACTTTTCTTAATTTGTAACTCAAGGAAAAAGTTAAGTTCTCCCATCATACTCATCTCAAACTCATTACTCATTGTCTTAGAAAACTCATCACACATGCAACTAGTTGTAGATTAAAATATGATGTCATCAACATACACTTGAATGATGAGTAAATTTCTCCCTTTTACTTTCAAGAATAAGGTGATGTTAATCTTTCCCCTTTTGAATCCATTCTCTAGCAAAAATTTTGAAATCCTTTCATGCCAAAATTTGGGAGCTTGCTTTAATCCATACAAGGCTTTGTCTAGTTTGAACACATGATTGGAAAAATCAACATCATCAAAACCTGGGGGGCTACTTCACATAAACCTTTTCTTTAAGAATACCATTTAGTAATACACTCTTCACATCTATCTGAAATAGTTTGAATTCAATGTATGAGGCAAAACCAATAAGAATTTGAATTGCCTTCATCCTAGCCACCAAAGAAAATGTTTCATCATAGTTTATTCCTTTTTCTTGGTTATAGCCTTGCACCACCAGTCTACCCTTTTTCTTGAGAGTATTGTCGTACTCATTAGCCTTGTTTCTATGCACCCACCTAATGCCACCCAAACTTAAACCTCCACAAAGTATAAAGTGGTCAAAGTTAAATACAGTAACCCAACTAGGTTGGGGTTGAACCCCTAGGGAATATGTGCACTATCTCTCAAATTTGCTGAAATCATCAGGTAAATGGGGGAAATTTAGCTGAAATCAATAAGTAGTAACAGAATTCTGATGTTATGGTTGTAATCAATCAGAAATGAACACTAGGACTATTCTCTCCCTGGCTTCCTAACCCCATAGTTTCTTATGGTCAATTTAATTATCTCACTGTTACATTTGTAGGATCTAATAAGATTGGTATTACCTATTGTCTTGTGGACTAATGGGTAAAACTCACCCTTCACCTTGTAAGTCTTAAGGTGTCATCTTACTATCCCTTGTCTTGCATCCCAGATTAACTATCACCGTGTGGGTCTCAAGTTATTAGACGAGGGTTGATAGCCTTGAATCACTATTATAATTCCCCTTTCCCATTATTGACCTCCCATGTGAAGATGATCTCAAATACAGGCTAGTTCTTAGAGTTGAAAACCACTAATAAAGCAATTAACTCGAAGAAAATCATAATACACATATAAATATTGATCTAGTTAAATCTCTCACTTCCCCTACTTTGTTCCTCTACAAGGGTTCCCACAACCTTATTCAAGGAAATTAGCCGCTCATGGTTATGCAACAATCCACAAAAATTAACGAAGAAAACATTGAATTAATTGCACAAAGATAAAAGAATAAAATCCAAAGTCGTGATTAATTATGAACCCAAAACCTAAGAACAAGAGTATCAAGGATGTCAAAGTATGTGAAAATATCTCAAAGTGTGTAACCTAATACAAGAATAATCCAAGGGTATTTATAGTATCCCAAAATAATAAAGGAAGGATAATTAAAACAAAATAGAAAAATTATTTCGGCAATGGTCACGCCTCTGGAGACGAGTCATTAGGACTGATCAAAAATCGTTTCCTGTTGTCGTAGATCTCTTTGGCTTTAGTGGTCATGACTTGTTAGGTTATATAATGAGTCATAGGCTGTAAGTGTCATCATCACTTTAGTGGATTTTCACTTTCAGGACTTTTGAGTATGTTGTCAGAACGACTGATCACTATGAGTCATAGTAAGTCATTATGAATCATGGTTTTCACTCATTACCACTGGAGAATATTTTATCAATCCTCAGGACTATCAGCCAATGTGCTTAAAATACCTCCTCATCATGAATCATAGGTTATCATTACGACTCGTAGCCTTTATTCGTGTCTATTGGGACTTCAATCAGCTTTCAAGACTTTTGTATCCATGATTAAAATGACTTATATAATGACTTATATTCACATATAACAAATCATTAGGAACCTTGACTTAACTCCTGAGATCAGCCATTATTCACTTTTATCACCACGACTCTGGCAACGAGTCATTAGATTACTACACAACTTGTTGTCAAATCAGTACTTTGCATTTTTTAAAGCTTTCTCATCCTTTTCCATTCAACATCCCTTTCAACCTAATTCACCGACAACATACATAAAACACACATCATATCCAATAAAACAACCTAAGTAAATGCATATTTTCACCATTTTAAGCATCGAATATGCCATGAAACCATGGTACATCAGCACCCTCAACTTAGAATATTTTCATTTCCTCAGCAACAACACAAAATAAAATAATCATGATGCTTAACTAGGAAAATCTAAGATAACTTTGTATAATTCCCCGAGACTGCACCCCTGGGCGTCACACGATGCTTACGACCCCAAAGGACTATAAGCTAATCCATGACTGGTACCTACTATGAGCAATGAATACAATACTGAAATATATATGCGAAAGAAATCTGAAAATGCCATAAGGTTCTCAAAATACTAAAATAATAGTAACTAAGTATAACTGATAAACTAAGTATAACTGATAATAATATCTGAAAATTGAATAACTATCTACGCTAGTCTGAAAGCCTCTAACTATCTGAAGATAGAGTTAATGGGACAAACCCCCAACTAACTCCAACTGAAATAACTGTGAACTACTGAAATAATTAAACTCTTTCCTCGAAATATGAGGACTCACTACTATAACTGTTGTTGATAGCCTTAGCTGCTAAGTACGGTCAGGAACCTGAGTGTCCAAACCTATGATATAAGTCATCATAGCGCTAAGAAAGAGTATGTGTTAGTATGTGGAATGTACTAGTATGCTAAGTGAGGTAAGGCTGATATACATGGGTTCATATGCATGAGCTGATAACTGACTGAATGAACATCATGAAGTAACTAGATGAGAGTAAATGTAAAACTGCATCTACTGAATATACTGAACATGATATACTATGTATATAGATATACATCGCGTATCTGAGATTATACTAAAACTAAGGGATGAATTCTGATGGCTGAGTAACTAATAATTGATAGCCATGGTTCTGTAGAATTGTCTAAGTTCTTTAATGAATACTGATATTGAAATTGTAACTGTGGGAGTATTCATCTAACTGACATACCCCGATATAGACTAATTTAGGGTCCAACTTGTGACCCCAGTTGGAAAGGTGCTAGCACTTCTAGGGATACTAATAATGCTGGGTCAATCCTAATCTGGCAGGAAGACTCATAAAGTATATATATGATTGCATCAACCCTAGTCTAGTAGGTGAACGACTTACCCTACACGTGCTACATACTTTTGTAATGCAGGGACTGGAACGAAGGGTCAAATCCCTACTGGCAGGAATGCCCCCATCCCTGGATTTTCTCGGTGCTAAATCCTACTCCCAACTGAATTGACACTGAACTGATTACTGGACTATACAAGGCTTGACTACACTGACACTGATCGTGTTGACTGATAGTACTGGACTGAGTTCACTGAGTTCTATTAACTGGCTGAGTACTACTGTTCTTGACCTTTACCGGGACTAGTCTATAACTACTGCAACTAAGTAAACAGCTAGATTTTGGGTAATAAATACCCCTAGGACTGAATAGTGTAATAGATAAAATATAGCAAATCTTAAAAGCATAGCAATAGTCAATTCTCCACAATTCAAACACTGAGATATTTGGTCAAACACTTGGAGGTCATGAACTTGTACATGAATGAGAACACATGCTAACATGTCATGATTACATTATTCATTTAACATGGATATTCTATCAAACACTTAGGGGGCATAATTAATGCACATGATAATGAACAACACATAAGCATCATCACTACAACTTAAACTTGCAACTTCAAGGGTTTTGGCATGGGAATTACATCAATCAACATACATGACATCTTATGTTCATGAAACTTATAATTAAATCTTGAATTGAAAACCTATACAATAGCACAAACATGAATACGACCCAATTTGCGCATGTAAATCATGAAACTAAGAACTTGTAGTTTAAAAAAAAGGGTTCTTGTATTCCAAGGGTGAAAGGAAACCTAAGGATGAATACCTAACGTACCTGAGTAGTTTAATTCTTGAAGTTTCTTGGAATTTTTCTTGGAAATTGACCTTGAATCTTGAAGGCTAGGGTTTTCTATATGAGAGAGAATGTCTTAATTTGAGGGAATTGAATAAAATAATGATTAATTAGGCTATTAGGGAATGAATCTCGCGTTTTCGACTGATTAGGGTCATGTAAAAAGACCCAACTTCTCTTAGAAAGAATTAAATTTTTGTCACTGAAAATCCTAATTTTGGCCATCACCGCTACGCGGTGCTATCACGGTGAGCCATAGGAATTTGGCTGAAAGTGTATTTCCATGGACAAGTGTGAAAATATACTTTGGAGCGATGTGGTGGTATCGCATTGCATCATTAGAAATTGATGAGTGTAAACTGGCACTCCTCTGAGATGCGATGCTTATCACAGTGCTTCACTAAAAAATGCCAATTGGGAATTGGAACTTCAACGCGACGCGGTACTATCCTTGTGATTCACTAGAAACTAATGAGTTCTATTTGGCCTGCCACCGTAACACAGTACAATAATGTTGGGCTACTACCTGAAACTAAATTCGCCATAATTTCTTACCCGGTTATCAGATTAGGGCAAAATTTATATCGTTGGAAAGTTGATTGAATTTCCACACCTTGATGGGTCTTAAAATGGAAAATTCTAAGTATACTAAAGGCTATATATAGGAACCCTCATACAATAAGAGCTGAATTGAGTTAGGAAAGTATGGGGTATTACACTTTGGCAGTCCATTATCAATTTTGGTTCAAAACACTTTACCCCCTCCTATTTTTTAACTTTTCAAAACCCAACTGTGTATATCGCTGAAGTACAACTACATAACACAAGGGAATCCAGTGATGGAGTCATTTTAGAAACAAACAACCATGTATATATACAAGTTACACTACCCGAACAAACAAGTAATCTAATAATGCAACCCATGCACCCTCACAATTAAAGAAGTCCCAGCCACTCAGATAGATTAACATCTTAATGCAGGGATGGTCAAAAGACACTCTCACTAACAAAGAAGTTCCAACAGTGTGCACAAGATGACGTAGGCTTTCCCTTGTTTTCGTTACCTTAGTTTTCGAAAAGTCGGGTTTGGATCACTAGAGGACTTTAATTGGCTTGTAACACAGCCTTGGGGTTGGTATGGTACATTTGGGAATTCTCAGTGACTAAGCCTCCTTCGTATTACAGTTACTTTGGGGTCCAATTATTTACCAACTTATTTTTTTATCCCGCCTTTGTTTCTCCCTTTTTGTTCTTTTTCTACTCATTTAGTCTGAGTGTAGTTACGTTTTTTCTTTCTTTTTTTCTTCTCTCTTTTCTTCTCTTTTTTTCAACCCTACTTTCTTTTTAACTCATACATTTTCTTCATAACCACTTGTACTTGCACACTCCTATAATCGCCACCCTCAACTTAGGCAATTTTTTTGAGTTGAGGTGCACATTTTCTGAGGAGGAGCATGGAACAAAGAGGTTCATTACAATTCAAAATGGGAAGGTGAGTTGGTGTAAACAAAAAATAGGTCTATTAAGGCTTAAAATTCAGATCAAGGGATTCTTATTGCATTTGGTTGGTTATTTTGGCTAAGTGGACTAATTTTAAAAAGGGCCTATGATCCTTTCCTAACTAACCATCCTATAACCTAGGCTAGACTAATCAGGAAAGTTCTTGATTCCACACCCATAGGGAACTAGGTAACGTCCTACATACTCATGGTACAGGGTCACATTACGCTCTTAATATGAATACCATTACTATTTGCAACGATCATACACATACACATATCACAGAGTTGCAACATAAATTTTAGGAAGGGTATCAATTTTCACGAACATTCTAGCAAAATCATACAAAGTTCATCAACTACCTTTAGTACAAATTTTCTTCCTAACTAAACACAAACATGAAACATCACAAAACAAAACATATCACAACACATTTTTATTCTAGACATGTCGATTCCTCATTCAAACTATATCCAATGAGAAAAAAATCATGACAACAATAACTTGCGGCAGCTATGTGGTACATCCCCACCCCCCAACTAAAAGTATGGGCACTATCCGTAGTGCATCTATAAGGTAAAAACAATGGTGAAGAAATACACGGGCGCTCAAGGAACTGGATCATGTAGTATCAACTTGGTGAGCTATAGAATGGGCTCCACTTTCATCAGTAGTGTCCCTGATAGTGGATAGGACGCAGCATTAATAGTGGCACTAATTGTGGTTGGTATGCTCAATGGTGGATCTGGAGGCAAAGTGGTGCTATGTCTTAAATCTGCAGCATCAGCAATAAGAGAACTAAAAGCTCCCATGGCCATCTCACGGAACCTCATCTACCAGTCAAACTCATCACAAACACTAGCTTCTTTTGCATCCTCAATTTTTTCCTTCTTGGTTATCTTTATTTTCTTTATCTTTCTTCCTCTCTCTGCATCATCAACATCAGTAGTGAGGGTTGAACCTCTAACATGCCATATATCAAACACCTCCTTCTTAATAATCTCCTCAATAATTAACATCGAGGGGAAAGTTCTGGAATGCATATCCTTAATAGTAACTCAGAGGGCGACCAACTTGACATGTATCCCCTGCATATCTAAGGACTGAACATATGCCAACTTTTAGATGATCGGCCTCTCAAACCCATCAAACTAGGTCTGCATGCCCCTTATGTAATTTCTAATATGTTTTTGTACTCACGGCTTAACCCCTTCCTCGATAAGCTTCACCTTCACCTTTATCGTACCCAACCTCTTCTTCACCTTAGCAAAAAATAACTGTGGCACTAAAGCATAACCATATGGGAATGATCAGAAAGTGGATGGTCTAGCTGTCGAAGGTGGTGTAGGTGTCAGATAAGTAGTTATTGTATTTAAAGCCTGAGGCTCAGACTGTGTCATCTCAATAGGGGCATCACCTATGTCGGTGAATCCCTGTGTATCGGTACTAGGCCCTCCGGACTGAAATGCCTCACTAAGCAATGGCATACCCATTTTAGAAGCCACTGAGATAGGGGTTTTCCATGTCATGAATCAATCCCAAATTTATGGTACCCCATGACTGGAAGAACTAATTGACCCCTAGAGTCTCTGGCACTCCCGTATCTAAATAGAATCATAGCAAGTAAGGGAATTCCATAATTGTGTCAGTGCTCACCACCAATCATGTATCTCTCCTAAAATCAATTGTGCCACATCAATATTGTAGCCTACCATAGTACCAGCTATTAAGGTAGTGCAGTTTGGACTAAGTACATTGTCCTCATATGTAGGACACAACTAGTGATGTATAAGCGTCCACCACGCCTTAGCCAAAAAATTTAAGCTACCATTCATAATTTGTCATGAACCAAGCCCTACTACCCCTAGCAACCTCTTTTTTCTCAGCTACAATCATACTGGCCATCCATCAGAAGTGAATCAATTTATCCTCTAAGCCAATTTATTTTCTTTTAATTTTCCACATTTTATTCATAAGTCAATATCGGAGGTATTTATCGATGGATGCAACTCTTTCATATATAGCATTCTGGAAATGGTTCGATTAGAAATGTTTACTTAAACATCTTAAATTATCACATATGTCAATGGATCACCACCCCTTCATAAATTACCTTATGGATATAACCACTTCATTTCTATCTGGTAAGTGGCATACAACTCATACCAATGCTTCACTATACTGACCCAGAGCTCTGGTCATCCACTCAAAATTGTATCATCAAAATTGGGCATCAAATTTAGGCATCTCATACATTTTTTTGGCCATATATGCTCTAAATAGAGCCCTCAGGTCACGATTCACTATAAGACTCGTGAGGTGGAAGGTTCACTAAACATATTTAGTCTTCGGGTAATGAGTCCTCCTAATGAGTCGTTATGTTAGATCATGACTCGTTATCAAAACTAGTTATTGACTAGAAATAAATTTCTGGTGCATTAGCCTTCCTCATCATCATGACTCTTCACTACGAGTCGTATGGTGAGATCACTACTCGTAGAGTAAGTCGTGAAGTTAACATAATCTCAACTCTCTTTTACACTAATGTTCCCACTGACTACGAATCATGCAATGACTCGTGAGGTTACCCTATGAGTCGTTATGAGTTCCATAGTCACTGGAATTATGAGTGTTCAAGGGGTTGATCTTCTAAATACCAAATTTCCACCACAATAACATACACTTAAACCAACCCAACAACTCCTAATTCATCCTCAAACACTATGTAGAGCACAAATTAGATTTTATGCTCATTATTATGACTCAAGTATCTCAACATTAAAGTTCAATTGTTTTAATAAACGTAATTAAATCAAGGAACCAAAGAAATTTTTACATATTAAAGTATCAATTGGATATTTAAATGATTTAGCACACAACACTATCTTGATTTGTTATTCCTTTAGTTCCTTGAAACAAATGCTTTAGAGATTAAAGCCCTAGTTCTGTAGAGTTCTTGATTTAAGAAAGTTTGATCGTTTGATTATGATGTGGGGGATGAACATGGAGTGTTTTTAATATTGGCGGTTGATTAAGGAATGGAGGGAGTCACCAGTTCTAAAAAATGGAAAGTCAATTATTTGGGATTAATTTCCCAAATTAAACCATAAGTGTCGGATTAAGTCGACCCACTAGGCCCATGATATTGGGTCTAGTAAAGAGTCAACATCACGACTCGTAACATTACATGAGTCACAACCTCCCTCCATAATTACTTGAACCTTACCTGGGTCTCTATTCATAACTACTCAAGGTAACGAGTCATAGTAACTAACTATGACTCGTTCTGAGAGTCGTTGTGACAACAAAAACCAATTCTCTAAGAGTTGGCATAGACTTCATCATGCTATGAATTAGGTCATGATTCATAAGGTTAGATGATGACCCGTGAGTTGAATCATATGGTCTGGCACCAAAAGAATTTTCTGGTTTATTTCTGCAATCTCTAACCCTGCACACACAAGTTACCCCATAATGAAATAAGTACAAAACATGAATTGCCTCCCACACAATGTTTGATTTAACATTGTGATACGATGTGGCCAGGTTGGATACACAGACTTCATGAACCACCCCATGGGTTTCCTCCTATACAACGCCTAATTAAACGCCATGGTATAATGCAATTGCCTTGGTTACTTAGACTTCACCAAGGTCTATATAATCAACCACTTTCACTTCTACATGGTTTCCCATATAGTGCTTCACCCACTGCCCATTTACTTTGAACGGGGATTCACCATCATGCTCCAGCTCAATAGCACTATGTGGAAAAACCTAAACCACGGTGAATGATCCATACCACCTAGACTTCAACATGCCAGGAAACAATTGAAGTCTTGAATTATACAAAAAAACATATCACCAGGCTCAAACACCCCTTTCTTTATTTTTTTGTCATATTACAGCTTCATCCTTTCTTCTTATATAGTTGAACTCTCATAAGCACGGAGCTAGAATTCAACCAAATCATTCACCTTGCTCAACCTCAATGTAGTTGCATCATGCCACTCTAAATTCAGCTTTTTCAATGCCTATAGTGCCTTATACTCAAGATCGATTGGCAAGTCACATGTTTACCATACACAAGATGATAAAGAGAGGCACCTATAGGGGTCTTAAAAGCTATTTGGTCAGCCCACAAAGCATCATATAGCCTTTTTGACGACTTAGTCTTGTTGGCATTCATAGTCTTTGCCAATATGGTCATGATCTCTCTATTGGAGACCTCAACCTGCCCACTCGTTTGAGGATGATAAGGAGTCGCCACCTTATTCTTAATGCCATATTTTTCAAGAAGGGACTTAAATAACTTCTTGAAAAAGTGATACCCATATTCACTAATGATCGCACGAGGAGTGATAAATTGAGAAATAATGTTTTTCTTCAGAAAGGCAGTGATACTTCTACCTTTATTATTTGGAAGTGCTACCACCTCCACCCATTTTGAAACATAGTCAACTGCCACCAAAATATACTTCATATTATAGGAGCTCATGAACAGACCTATGAAATCAATCCCCCATACAAAAAACAAAACCAATTCCAAGATAGGTGTCATGGGAAGTTAATGGCGTCATGAAAATATTGCCTTAACAATGACATTGGTCACAGGATTATGCATAATATAAGCATCGTTGAATATCTTAAGCCAATAGTACTCATATTGCAAAATTTTGTAGGTTGGGCGGGTTCCACCATGATGACCCCCAACTAGTGAGGAATGACAAGCCTCAAGGATGCTCATCATCTCCACCTCAAGAATACATCTGTGAATCACACCATCCACACAAATTTGGAAAAGATAAGGCTCATCCCAGAAAAACTTCCTCACCTCATGCATAAACCTTTTGCGCTGCTGGAAGGATAAATCTTCTAGAATAAGATCATTTGCCAAATAATTGGAAAAATAAAAAAACCATAGGATTAAGTCCTGAGCTACTTCCACGACCCGCTCATCTGGAAAAATATCATTTATGTCAAGCGGATCCCCAAGTTTCTACATTGCCTCCCCTTTATGCCTAGACAAGTGATCTACAACTTGATTTTTAGTGCCTTTTCGATCCTTCACATCAGAGTCAAATTCTTTTAATAAGAGAACCCACCAAATCAATATCGAATTGGCATATTTTTTCAACATTAGGTATCTTAACATTGCCAGTCTATATGAAGAATGAATTTGGTCCAAATCAAATAAGACCGAAATTTCTAAAAGTTAAAAACCATCACAAACAACTCCTATTCAGTAATCGTATAGTTCTTTTATGTGGGTTTTAGTGCCTTGCAAGCATAGTAAATTGGGTGAATGATCTTTTCTCTCCTCTGACCTAGAGACACTCTACTTGTATCACACATGACCTTAAAAAGTTCAGACCAATTCAGAGAAACAATGATAGAGGTTGTCACCACGCTTCTTAGACACTCAAATGACTTAAGGGATGCATTATTAAATATACATTTCACCTCTTTCTCAAAAATTTTGCATAGATGATGTGCAATCTTTAAGAAATTCTTGATGAAACAACTGTGAAAGTCCACATGACCCAAAAAACTCAGAATACCCTTCACCAAGACTGGTGCTGGCAACTTTTCAATCACTTTAATTTTTTATTTATCAACCTCAATGCCTCTTTTTGAGATCTTGTGTCCGAGTAAAATACCTTCTTTTCCCATGAAATGGTGTTTCTGCTAATTTAGAACCAAATTGCATTCCTTATATATACAGAGAGAATTCGCTAAATGGGCAAAATAGTTGTTAAAAGAGTCCTTAACCATAGAAATTTATCCATGAACACCTCAATAGTATCTTCCACTATGTCAAAGAATATCGATATCATACATCTCTGAAAAGTGGCGAGAGCATTGCACAACTTAAATGGCATCCTTTTGAATGCAAAAGTCCCATAGGGTCCTGTAAAGGTCATCTTTTCTTGGTCTTTGATAGAAAAAGTAATTTGATTGTATCCTGAATACTCATCAAGAAAACAATACCAAACCCTACATGCTAACCTATAAAGAATTTGATGCATAAACAAAATGGGAAAATGGTCCTTTGGAGTCCAAGTGTTTAGCTTTCTGTAGTCCATTCATACTTTCCATCTTGTAACCAGTGTCATGGGAATAAGTACATTCTTATCATTAGGCACCACTATAATTTCACCCTTTTTAGTAATTCATTGAACCGAACTAACCCACTTGCTATCAGCAATGGGGTAGACTACTCCAGCATCTAACCACTTGATAATTTATTTCTTCACAACCTCCTATATAGGAGGGATTCAACCTACACTGATGCTTTATGTTGGGGATACTATTTAAATCAAGTTGTATCTTATGAGTTTATATACCTAGTGGGATCCCTGCAATATCTGCAATAGTCCATCCAATAGCCCTCTTGAATCTATGCAGCATTAATAGCAATGTGTCTACCCTGTCTTCACTAAGTCAACTGAAATAATCACCGATATAGTATTATCGGCCGATAATAATGTATATCATAAGTGAGATGGGTGGGCCTTCAATTTTAAGACCAGTGGCTTTTTAATAGATGGTCGAGCCAGAAGAGTGGTTCTATTCGTCATATCCTGATCAAGAACCTATACCATGTAATAAGCTCACCATCTCTTCATATTCATTAATGCCACCACTATCAAAGTTTATGATCATCGTTGTTAATACCTAAACTCTAAGTCTCTCTTCAATAGGCACGATCAATGTGTCAACATCATCATCAATCATTATCATAGACACCACCCGCATATCATTGGGCTGTCACATAGACTCACACGCATTAAAAATCAATTGCTTATCATTGAGCCTTAAATTCATCTATCCCAATTCTATATCAACCAACACCCTACTGTAATTAGGAAGGGCCTGCCCAAGATGATAAGAACTTGGAAGTCCACCTTATAGTCAAGAATAACAAAATCATCTAGAAATATAAAGGATGCCACCTTCACCAACACATCACAAATAATACCAATCGGCCTCTTGACAGTACGGTCGGCCATCAACAATCTCATTGATGTTGGTTTTAGTTCCCCAACCCAAACTGCTTATACGCTACTAGTGGCATTAGATTTATGATCTCTTCTAATTCATATAAAGCCCGAGAGAAATTAAAGGACCTAATAGTACATGGGATAGTGAAAGCTCTTGGGTACTCCTTCTTTTCTACTAATGATATGGAAGCCACAGCACTACAATGGTGCACATTGTCAATGGGATCAAAACTCACCATTCGCTTCTTAGTGACCAAGTCTTTAATAAAATTTGCATAGCCCTTCATTTGCTCCAATGTCTCTATGAAAGGGACATTGACAGTCAGTTCTTTCAATATCGATAGAAAATTCTAAAATTTTCCTTCCTCTTACTTCTTTCTCAACCTTTGAGGAAAAGGAGGGGGAGGTCATAGAATAGTCTTCAACATTGGCTCATCAACCTTACCCTTACCTTTATCCTCCATAATAGCATGATCAACACTTATTTATTGCTCTAACTCCATGTCAAGTGTCTCAACAACTATAGGACTATCATCTCTTATCACATCAATATTAGGTAATGGGGGATCAATAATAGACTTACCACTCTGATTAGTAATAGCTAAACAATGACTGTCATTTTTATGATTTTGAATTGTGATACTTAGAAGGGTACCCGACTGCCTCTAATTCAAAGTGGCAGACATCTGCCCAAACTATTGCTCAAATTGCTTAATAGCAGTCATATGTGACTCAACCTATTGGTTCAAACCTGAGATATTATCCTTGATCTCCTTAAGGTAAGTCTCCTAACTTTCGTAGACTTTTGCTAGTTTAGACAATATCGCCTCCATCCTCAATTCAGTGTCATGATTGCCTAGTGAGATATACCTATCCCCCTCCTCGTTGTAGTCATCCTTTCTTCTCCAGTCTCTATCATACTTTATATTACAATTCTAGTAGCAATCTCCATAATTTTTTTGACCTTGGTTTCCTTGCCCCTTGACTTAAAAACCCATTAATTCTCAATCAAGATACTTAGCCTTCTCTTCCAAGTCAGACTCATATTATTTGAAGTCTTCCCCCATGAACCTAATGCATTCACTTTCTTAAAATTCATGGTTATGAACTACTTTATTAAAAATCCAATATCAATCCTCAGCTACGTAATTTCTTATTCCACAGAATCATCAACCACTCTATGGTTTCCAAAAGATCTAATTACATAAGTGCCAGCACCCCTCCCTACCTTCTAAGTATTCCACCCTTAATTGGTAGGAGAGATCTAGTCTAGAACCTCAAATGTTATTTCCCAGTATAATCTCATGAATACTCCTCCAGTGATTATGTCTGTCATAGCTCAGGAACTAAAGTTCTAGGCTTAATAAAATATTTCCAATAAATTTTCCTTGGAATATGATGATTGGGTAACATACTAAACTCTTCTTAAATCGAAACCAATCCTCGAACATCGACTCAGAATGTAGCTTTCTAAATTTGTAGATCTCATCTTTTAGCTGTAACATTCTGGTTAGAGGAAAGAAATAGTGTAAGAATCTCCTGCGTAACTTATTCCAAGTTGTGATCGATCCTCTAGGAAGTTCTCCCAACCATTAAGAAGCTTCTCCAATTAATAAAAAAGGAACAATCTTGGCTTGAGTGCCTCCTGATCCACCCCAGGTATGGTATATAAAGTGTAGATCCTAATAAAATTAGCGAGATGCATATTTGTGTCATCTGTGGTTGAGCCTGCAAACGAGCCTTTTATGTTCAAAAGCTGGATTATAGCACTGATAACATCAAATTTTACATTAGGGAGTAGTAAAAGAGTAATGATAGCTCTTGTTTCAATGGATCAATGTATGTCATATCCTCATTATCATCACAAGTTTATAAGTACCGATTTGTTGGGATTACTTGAGCTTGAACTGTTCTAGATCTATCTAGATTACCATTGAGTGTTTCTCGACGATCAACTGTCGGTTTTGTCCTGGATAACTCTATCTATTGAGCTAATAGATGAGCCTTCTTATTCCTTCTTTGGTTGGCTGCATCTGCTAACAACTGCTCTATTTGCCTATTACCTATGTTCTGTGAATCACCTAGAGCATGAGGAGGTAGTGGGAGCAAGGGATTGCCTCAACTCCTAATGTTAGGCATATACTGATGTACAACCAATCAAAATAGAAAATAAAAACCCAACAACTTCAACAAACTTTAATTAATAATCAACATTGTATTCCCCAACAATAGCGCCAACATTTGATGTCGCCCAAACTTACAGCTCTACAAAGTATAAAGTAGTCAAAGTCAAATACAGTAACCTAACTAGGTTGGGGTCGAACCCACAGGAAATGTGTACTATCTCTCAAATTTGCTGAAATCATCAGGAAGTGTGAAAAAGTAAATAGGGAGAATTTTGCTAAAATCAATAAATAGCAACAAAACTTGGATAATGTGGTTGTAATAAATCAGAAATAAACACTAGGACTGTGTTATCCCTACCTTCCTAACACCTAAGTTTCTCATGGTCAATCCAGCTATCTAACCATTACACGTGTAGAATCTACAAGCTCGATATTACATACTGTCTTGTGGACTCGTGGGTAAATCTCACCTTTCACCTTGTGAGTTTCAGGGTGTCGCCTTACTATCCCTTGTCTTCAATTCCAGTTTAACTATCACCTTGTGGGTCTCAAGTTATTAGACAAAGGTTGATATCCTTGATCACTATTATAATTCCCTTTTCCCAATCTCAACCTCCCTTGTGAAGATGATCTTGAGTATAAGCTGGTTTTGGGAGTTGGCAACCACTAGGAAAGTAATAACACACATCCCCTACTTCGTTCCTCCGCCAATGTTATTATTATTAAACGAAATAATAATACACGTATAAACGTTGATCTAGTTGAATTTCACACATCCCCTACTTCGTTCCTCCGCCAATGTTATTATTATTAAAGGAAATAATAATACACGTATAAACATTGATCTAGTTGAATCTCACACATCCCCTACTTCGTTCCTCCGCCAATGTTCCCTAATCCTAGTTAAGAAAATTAGTTGCTCTTGGTTATGCAACAACCCATAGAAATCAATGAAGAAAACATAGAATTAATTGCACAAAGATGAAAGAATAAAATCCAAAGTCTTGATTAATAATGAAACCAAAAACAAAGAACAAGAGTATCAAAGATCACAAAGTATGTGAAAATATCTCTAAGTGTGTAACCTAATACAAGAATAACCCAAGGGTATTTATAGTATCCCAAAATAATAAAGGAAACCTAATTAAAACAAAATAGGAAAATTATGTCGGAAGTGGTCATGCCTCTGGAAACAAGTCATTAGGACTACTCACAACTCGTTACCCGCTATCGCAGCTCTCTTTGGCTTTAGTGGTTATGACTCGTCGGGTGACATAAAGAGTCTTATGTTGCAAGTTGTCGTCACTCCAGTGGATTTTCACATTCAGGACTTTTGATTCTATTGTCAGAATGACTCATCACCACGAGTCATAGTCAGTCATTACAACTCGTGGTCTTCACTCGTTACTCTGGAGCATCTTTTGTCAATCCTCAGGACTTTAGCCAATGTGCTCAAAACTCCTCATCACCATGAATCGTAGGCTAGCCTTGATTTGTATCCTCTGGGACTTCAGTCAACTTTTAGGAATTTTATATCCATGCTCATAACAGCTTACCTCACGACTCGTAGTCATACATTAAGTCCTGAGAAACCTTGACTTAACTCTTAAGATGAACTATTTCTCAATATTATCACCATAAATCTAGAAATAAGTTGTTAGGTGACTATATGACTCGTTGTCAGATCAGTACTTTGCATTTTTCAGAGCTTTCTCATCTTTTTCCATTCAATATAACTTTAAACCTAATTCACCTAAAACATACACAAAACACACATCATATCCAGCAAAACAACCTAAGTAAATGCATGTTTTAATTATTTTAAGAATCAAATGTGTCATGAAACCACGACACATCACCAATTGGTCTCTATAATAGTTTTATCTAAGGGGCGTAGGACCAGGTGCCAAAATTTTCTTCACATAAATTGGTAAAGCTCTTCTTGCATTGCATTAATCCAATCTTCTTCCTTCAATTCTTCCTTTATATTCTTGGGTTCAATTTGAGACAAGAATACAGAGAAAGCACAGAGATTTTTCACTCTATTTCTGGTTTGCATGAATAAGTCCATAGGAGATAATAGATTGTTAAGAGGATGTGAGGACTGATGCTTCTAAATGGACTTGTGAGAGGTGGGATGACCTGCATTAGGACCAGTTCCCATTGAGGTGTTACCATCAAGATACTGATGATTTTCTTTTCTGGATTAAGAATTAGGTTCTTCAAGGAGAGCCTGTGAGAGGCCAGGATTCTCATGATTTGTTGAATATTCATTTTCAAGTTCTAAACCTGGTCCTTGTGAGTCTGTATCATTACTATTTTCATTTTTCTTTTCTGGAACATTGATGGGATTTCTTGAATCATTATCATCATCATCTGGGTTGTTTCCTTTACTGATGTTACCAATTTTATCAAATACAACATGAACACTTTCTTTCATATATTGTGTTCTTTTATTATTGATCCTAAAAACGTTGCTGGTAGAAGAGTATCTAACAAAACTCCTTCATCACTCCTTGGATTAAGTTTTCTAAGATCATCATTCTATTATTCGACACAAACCATTTCCAACCAAATGGCTTGAAGTAGCTCAGCTTAGGCTTTCTTTTGGTCATAAGTTTATAGGGGGTCTTGTTCAAAATGGATCTAACAAGACACTTATTAATCACATAACACGATGTGCTGATTGTTTTAGCCAAAAGTTGTGAGCTATCCCTGCATCTATCAGTATAGTTTTTCCAATGTCTACCAGTGTCCTATTTTTCCTATCTAGAGCACTATTTTCTTGTGGTGTTCTAGGAGCTAATAAATAATGATTGATGCCTAGCTCATTGCAGAATTAATTGAACCTTGCATTTTTAAACTTTGTTCTATGATCAGACCTGATTCCTGCGATCTTCTCATCATACTTCACTTGCACTTGTCTGGAAAATGCCTCAAACATAGGAAATATTTCTTCCTTAGATCTTAAAAAGAAGGTCTAGATAAACCTGTAATGATCATCAACAATAACCAAAATGTACTTTTCTCCTCCCTTATTAGCAAGTCTTACAGGTCCACAAAGATCCATATGAAGGAGTTAAAAGGGCTTGGATGTGCTCACTTCCTTCATTGGCTTGAATGAGGATTTGGATTGCTTCCCTTTCACACATGCATTACACACTTTAGAAATGGAAAACTTGACCTTTATAAAACCTCAAACCAGGTCCGTTTTCACTAATTTGTTCAGCAGGGAGTAACTAACATGGCCCTGCCTTCTATGGTATACATCCGCAACATCTTCTTGTACACTTAGACATGTCATTTTTTTGGACTTACAGGACCCCAAATCAGTAATATAAGTATTTTTATTTCTTCAAATAGTCAGTATTTACTTACCATCTTTAAGACTAGTAACAGTGCACTTATCTGACCTGAACCTGGCTTCATTGCCCTTATCACAAATCTGAGCAACACTCAACAAATTGAACTTGAGTCTATCTACAAAATGAACAACATCAATTGTTTGGCTCAAACCGTTCCCAACCTTTAGAATTCCAATAATATACCTTTTATTTCTATCAACAAAAGAGACACTGCATCTTTTATGGGCCTTAAACAAAAGGAAGTCTTCAATTCTTGTAACCATATGCTTTGAACATTCACTATCCATGATCTAATGGTGGATTCTTTCTCTTGCTTTTCCCTACAATATCTATCAGTGATTAGCTTTGGAAACCTATTTTAGTTTGAGTTCCCAGAATAGTGACAAAGAAAAGATCATATTATTGTTTGTCCAATCAGGTAGATTTTTACCCCTTCTTTTTAAGAGAGAATTTTTTTCATCCTTCTTATACTAAAAATTGTAGAGAGTTATGAATCTCTTGTATGGATATTTTTACCATAATGAGTACATAACATATTATCCTTGATAGAGACATATTTTCTATAAGAATTGTAAGCAGGATAAACAATGTAAAATCCCAACCCTCTTCTAATACTTAATACTTGAATGGTAAGGCTTGTCAGTGCTTGAGATGAGGTGGTTTATTTGAGAGCCTTTTCAATCTCAACCTTAACCCAAACTAGGTCCCTCTTAAGTTCAGCACTCATCTCAAGTGAGAGAGTTAGATTTGTATTTGCCTTTGCTAATTTCTCTTCTAACTCAAATTGAATTTGACTTCCTTCACTCTTTTATTTTGAATTTAGCTTAGACATTTCACTAAGTTTTTCATTTAAAAGGTCATTTTCATGGGATAATGACTTGCTAGTTGCCTGAAGTTCAGTTATTTGCATAGTTAATTTAACTATCTTTTCCTCACATTTTTCAATATCTTTCTTCAGATACTCCGATCCTTAGTAAGATTATTCACCGTATATATGAGAACGGTGACAAGAGACTTTAACTCTTTTAGTGAATAATTTTTGAGATTTTCCTTAATGTCCAAAAGGGTTACCTTATCATCCTTATCACCGTCTGTATTGGCCATCAAGGCAAAGAGAGAGTCATAAACTTAGAGATTATCTTATACGACCATCATAAAGACATCTTTATGTTATTATGATTCATCAAAGTCATTGGAAGATTATCCTACAGCAGCTATGACTTGCATTCTAGGGACTTAGTCTTTCCCTTTATTTTTCACTAGCTTGCTTGATGTACTTCTTGTATTCTACTTTGTGAAAAGGAAAGTCTTTAATGTAATTCCTAAGCTTTCTATATTTATGACAGGCATCATTTTCTCTTCCGTCACTCATATATCTGTTGGATTCTCCTCTTTTGGATAGAGCGCCTGATTTTCTTAAGGTTTTGAGGACCTATTTAGAAATGTAAGTTATTTCCTCATCCTCAGCATTGGTGGTCTTCGTTGTTGCCTTTTGGGACCAGTTTCTTTTCCATCTTGTGTTTACCTTTGGATTTATCCTACATCTTCACAATCTCAAAGGTCTTGAGATTTCAAATGAGCTCATCCATGGTCATATTTTTTAGATCTTTGGCTTTGAAAATGACATTAACTTTACTCTCTTATTGCATGGGTAGAGAACCTTTCAAACCTTTTTGGTGGTTCTAATATCCTCACCCAAATAGTGAAGCTCATTGGTTATAGTAGTGGGTCATGTGTTCATTTTCTGGATAGACTCTCTCTTCTTCATAGATAAGGTCTCATATTGGGTAGTTAGCATTTTCACCTTTGACTTTTTCACCTTACTGGTTCTCTCATGGGCTATTTAAAGATAGTCCAAAATTTCTTTTGTAGTCTCACAAGTCTAATGCCACTAATAAGAAATTTTTTACCTTTGTAGTTTTTTTCATTCATCTTCCAGTCAGCATCATTTAATTCCTTTTTGAGAATATGTGAGGTACTTCACCAATTTTTACTACCCTTGTAGGGACAAAAAGATCATCCTCAATAACATCCCACAACTTAGAATCACCTGCCACGATGAAGTCATGCATTTTAGTCTTCCACCACCTTTAAATATTTCTAATTGAATCTGGATGGTCTAGTGGTATACTGGCCTTGGAGGATCCTCCATGTTTAAGATCCTTCCAAGGTGTTAACCTATTTCATGAAGACCTCGCTCTAATACCAAATGAAGATTTAAAATGAGTTGCCCTCCAACTTTTAAACCTGGGCCTAAACAAACTTAAACAACAATAAATTTAACAGTAAAGTGCATGAAAAGAGGAAATGAGAGACACAGTAATTTTACGTGAAAACTCCTTGCTTAAGGGAGAAACACTACAACCTGCATCCAGGATTTCTATTGCTCCTTAAATATTCAAGCAAACTTGAATACAAACTCCATGACAACTAGGATTAAACTCTTAATCCTTCTTCTCCTAGTAATAACGCTATTACAAGAGAAATGTGTAATACCTCTACTGCACTACTACCCAGCTAACTCTAACTGAATTGACAAAATAACTCTAGCTTCAATATCACAAAACTCTAGATAACAACAATGAGTTTGGGAACTAAAACAACAACACCTACTAATAACAAGAACAATAATAGGCAATATTTGTAATCACAATGCAAAGACACAATTACAACAAGAAAATAGAATACAATTTTGTGAGCGATCAGTTATCTATTGCGAATGAGGCTTTGATTCAAGACCTTCAAGAGAGATATTTGTTGTAAGTATATGGAATCTTGGCTTTCTTGTTGTAGAAGATGAGCAATATATATGAGACAAAAAAACCTAGGACGAATTCATTGACTGGGGCCAAAAAGTACAACAACTTTTCCTAGCAACCTTGTACTTTCGTCTAGCTGTGCATGATAGTGACGAGCAGCCAGCCAACCGGGTCCCTAAGTAATTGCAGCTTTGTCATCAGACATTCTTCAGAAACTAGGTCCCAACATACAATTTGTCAATCATCAAAACTAAGGACTTAACATAGTTTTAATTCATTCCTAAACTGTTTGTTAGCAATTTTTTTGTTGGATGTAATGAAGCAAATTATAACTATTGTGACCTTTGTGTTGGTATTGCTAAGTATAGAAGTGGAGGATAGGTTAATCATATTTTAGATTTGTACAAGTTTCCTGTTTTAGAAGAATTCAGCATTTCTTTTCCTTTCCTAGAGAGTATTAGTAGTGCTGCTAAATGTGATATTTATAAGTGGCTCAACTTTGCGTCATCAAGGAAGATCGAAGACCTTAAATTAGACTTCTCAGTCGAAGTAAGGTGGTCGGAGAATATAAGACTCCCCCACTAAACTTTTAAGCACTTCGCTCAAGGGTCTCAAAAGTTGACTCTAAATAGAGTTTGTATGGACTATCAGGCAATTGAAACATTAATATCGAGATGCCCCCTTCTTGAACTGTTATAAATCACAAAGGGTTATCAAATAGTACACTTGAAAGTTGTTGCTCCTTCCCTCAAGTTGAAGCATTTGGTGATACGGCTTTGCCCTATGGAATTCATGGAGATCCGTAATGTTAATCTTGTCTCCTTTATATTTAGGGGATCAACAAAAAATTTGGTTCTTGAGAATGTTTCTTCAATTCTTAATGTTGATATTAGTATTATCACATGTGGATTTCTATATAAACTTTCTCCCAAGATTACAACAAATTTCACCCAATTGGCGATGCTCTGACTTGAAGATCATAAAGAAACAATGGTAAGCGCAAAATTTCCTCCCTCTACAACTTGTTTGGTGACTTACAACTTGTTTTGTGCCTTGATTTTCATTTTTCTCTGTTTGTTTTGAATTTTTAGCATCATCATTTGTGCTTCTTTTCTGACATTCAAGAATCTCAAACTATGTTTGATATTTTCAGCTCTGTCATTTTAATGTTTGTTTTCCAATGTTCATAAATCTCAAACAACTTACGTTGAGATTCTATTACTAGGCGGTTATTCTCTACTTGAAAGTAATCCACTTTCTAGAGGTAGCTCCATACCTGCAAAAATTTACAATCGAGGTAAAAAGTTTATTCAAAAATTATAAGAAAAAAAAAAACATTTAGAGGAGACGGTATAATTCAAAAATGTAATTATCATTCTCCTCATTTTATTTTTAGCTTCACAAGAATATTAAGAATGTCAGCGAAGGAAGGATTTGTAGGAAGATTGTGAAATCTTCAAATCTACATCTCGGTGAGTTTTAATATAGAGGTTATTTAGGAGATGCAAGTGATGATGAACTTGCAATGTGCCTTTTTGATAATACTGTAGCACTTGAGAAATTCATTGTCCATCCTTGCGTGAATTTGCAAGAATATTGTGAAGATATTGTCATTACCTATTTGAGTTAATTAGTTCTATTAAATTGACTAATATGACCCTATTAAATTCACATTAAATATTGTCATTACCTATTTGAGTTAATTACTTCAATTAAATTACTAACGATAAAGTTGAAAAATAATGTTCAATTATCTCTTGATTTTTTAAACATGCCGGCTATTTTGACATAATTTCTTTTGAAAAACGTGCTAGTAATATGAGACGGACCGAGTAACAATCAACCAACCCTAGTAAAGTTGGTGATCTAACAGAGACAACATACAAGATAAGTCTGATCTGCCTCATTACTAATGAAATCTACCTCAGAAAAGTTGTAAGAGTGTTTCAGAATAAGTTCTGTGCAATAACGGTGTACATATATTTTTAATACTATCAGGTTAAGTTAACCAACAATAACTTTTCAACATAAGCATAATAATTAGTTAAGTTGCATAGATGTATTGGTGAAAAATTTATTTGCACTATATATAACTTAAATCTTTCTAACAAAACCAGAACCTTGACAGCAAATGATTATATTATTGCAGATTTATAATTAGGATTGACCTCCATTTTTCTATAGTTGGCATACAGATCTCCCACATAGTCGACAACTACAAACGGGTTGTTTGGATCATCGTTATTAATATCTATTAGGGCCTCCTCAAATACATCCTCCATTTCAATATCATGCTTAATTTATAATCATTATCATGAGTGTAGAACATCAACAAAATAATAGCACTAGAACGGGATAAAAATTCTCTTATAATTTTTGTGATCTTGTCATTTGAGAATGTTACAGATTGTTCCAAACACATAGGCATGGGCTAATCTTTGGTCGTCTCATGTGCCTCCGATACCTTAAAATTTCCAGTTGCTTGTTTTATTTTCTTATTTTTCTATTAAAAATCATTTTTGTTGTGCTTCAGTAAGCTATTTGACACTTACATTAAACCAAAAGGAAATCAACTTTTTTTCCTCACCTGTACCTTTATGGCTCCATCGTATTTCTGGCACAAAGGAATATAAAAGATGTTGAGAATGATCGGGTAACATGGATTACCATGTCATGGTTCCTTTAGTCAGGGTTTCTCCAATTTTTTTTTGAGTAGAATTGATTCTACCTCGTCTGGTTGCATATCATGGCCTTTTATCATGCATGTATAGGCAGTCACATGCTTGCTTGTCAGTGGTACATCATATTGTGGAATGTCTGGTATTTTGAACCGCTTGGAAAGCATTTTAGGGGTCACACCTCGAGAGAATATTAATTGTATGTATTCATTGCCAGAGCCACCTTATGGCTAGGGGGTTCATCTGAACCTCCTTCGGCAAAATTTTTTACTATTTATACATTATTAAAATTATTTTTTATGTATAAATAGTTGATATGAACCTCCTTGGTTAGTTGATGTGCTTACTTATTTTGATTTTGAACCCCCTTATTAAAATAATTCTAACTCTGCCACTGTTGTATCTCCTTGAGTTTGGGCCTTTTAGAATGGTGGATCCCTTGGAGTCTAGTCCATGTGGGCATTGAATTTTATTTATTTTAGATCCAATTTGTTATCTAGTGTTTTCAAATACTTTAGGATTGGGGACCAGGCCCCATTGTCATGAGTGGTGCGTTGATTTCTCTCTTGTTCTCAACCCTGGCATGGCGAGGTTATTCCTATATGCACTCTGTGAACCTTGAGTGGCCTTGTTTCGTAAGCTATTATGGTTTTCTTGATGAGAGTCCAATGTATCCAAGAAAGTGTTTTTAGGGATTTATATGCTCTCATCATGATGGATTATCTTTTGATGGTAATTCTTCTTTTCGTCTACCACTGTGATTGGATCAACCTCTTCATTTGCTTGGTTGTTTTGGACAGGGTCGACATTCACATTGATTTGATATTCAATTCCACCCTTTTGGCCAGAGAAGTTTTTGCTTCACAAAAAATATGAAATTTCGTTAAAAAAATGTAAAGCAAAGAAATCAATACCACAATTATCCTTAGCCCCTCGGTTGGCGAGCCAAACTATTTACCCCAATAAAAGGTATCGTTGAATTTTTTTACTAAGGTTTGAGGGATAAGAGGTGTTTTCAGTCGGGCGTAGCAAAGTAAAGTGTAATGTTGTAAAGTAAGAAAAATCAATGTAAATTATAAGTGAAACAATGGACTGATAGAGTTGAAGCTGAGATGAGCCAGGAGATTGTAAAGGATCGTCAGTAGCCTGACGAATATCTAGCAAAAACAATAGCTAAAGACACAATATCTGAGATTGTTTTAAATTTGTTGAATAGTAATAAAAGAGAAATATCATTCTTATAATAGTGTTGTATTGAGTACTCGAATTATGCCTCAATATGATGATTACATGATCTTATATAGGGCTTCATCTCTCCAACAGCCAGATACTATGCATTAATCACCATTATTAATGTATAACTAAATGACATAAATGATAAATATGTAACATATCAATCTTATCCATGGGTTGGTTATGTATGTAATAGTTGTCAATGGCAAATGCAAGTTGATCAGCTTTTCTTTGGGCTAAGATTCCCTCTTGGTGCTGTGTATTGGCCTGTGTAGTGCAACTAGTGCTCAATGTGTGATCCAGTCCTAGTTGTCGTGGTCAGCAGAGTTATGAGTTGTCATTAAATTTTGCCCAGGTGTCAATCATTCCATGTGTTATGCTTTGAATCATCCACATGTTCAGACTATTCTTACCTTATACAATATACATGTTATTGTTGACATTAGCTGCTAGTCTAATTTTGTCTTTATTGAAATTAGCAATATGTATGTAAAAAGTAGCGAGTTTGGCTATTTAGGACTGATTCTCGTGGGTGATTCAATGATGCTGCTAAGTACATGTAGATTAGTACTCTCGTTTATCTATTTTTTGCCCTCTATGCAGAGGTTACCAAGCCTAGTACATTCAGACGTTAATTCACTATTTGTATTCGAGGCTTTTAGTAACGCTCACCTATACTATTTAAAGTGGTAGAGGATGGACGTTGTTAATATCCCAATTCGCTTTGAGGTCGAATCCATAAGGAGTGAAAGATAGAATAATAAACTTATGGATAATTAAGTCCTACTAAGACAATACCCGGAGTGTTAGTAGAGTACACGACATAATTAAAAATAGGGGGGGTTGGTTAAGGGAGGATGTATGTCACTAGTAACTTAATTCCACAAACTAAGCAACAAATTTTAATCTATCTTAGATATTTGGAAAATCCAGGGATTATTTCTACCTAAGGGAAACTTAGATGTGGGTATATGAGATTTGATGCACATGCTAGTAAGTTACTAATGTGGTAGGCTAGGTCTAGCTAGGACCCTTGAGGCTAATTTCTCAATAAAACCTCAAAGATTTCACTTCTTGACCCTTTCTGATACCTAAAAAGTGTGACAATCATATTCACCCACTACCTCAATTTGTGCATCCTTATTTCTAGGATGATACCAAAGGTGCAGTCAACTACAAAATCACCTTTATGTCTAGGATAGTGAAAAATGAGTAAACTAAACCTAATAACTTTATATTATTCCCTTGGTTTCCATATCCCTCTTTCAAGGATGACGAGGATTCCTAAAGTTCACCCAAACCCCTCTCTTAAGGATGGTTTGGGCTTTCAAGAGCATGGCATTTTCACCCACAAACTCATGTGGGTATTTGGAGCTTTCACCCACAAATTCATGTGGGTATTGGGGCTTTCACCCACAAATCCTAACCAATTTAATCAAGCAATAGTAGAACCCATTATCATCTAACTAGCATATTCACAAATACATCACAACCCATAACTAATTTACAGCTTAGTTCTACATAATCACAAGACTGGAGAAGTTAGCTACTCATGAAATGAAATAGAAGAAATATACCAACCAATTTATCCATGGCATCCATAGCAATGAGGGAAAAAGAAAAATCTTCACTTCCCACTTTGATTTCACCAACTTCAACTAGGAATTTTAAATAAAAGAATGTTTTCCTCCAAATTCTAGGGTTTACAAATTCTCTAATTTTTCAATCCCTTCTATCCAAGATTTTTCATACCTAAAGAAATAAATATTTTGGCCTTATATAGGAACTGGGATCAGTTACTTCAAATTACAAAACTGCCCTGGATCAAAAATCCCGCTACGACGCAATCGCATCAGCTTCACGGTGATTGCAGCCCACGCAATCGCGATAAAGTCAACACGATCGCGATAGGTGACCAAATTTAAATGGATACGATCACATCTCTTTGAGCGCGATTATGATGGTTAAACCCTCTTAACTAATCGCGATCGTGGCTCTAGGACCGCGATCACGGTAACTGAGCCTATGTTCTATCTATGGTCCCTCAGTTGTACATTTCTTTTTCCCTTTTTGTCTCTTTTCATCTCAATTCCACAACCCTCTATCTCATTACTTGTATGCCTACAAAATGTGAAAATTGGGGCATTTATTCACAATGTTGTCTCATTTATGCCTTCAAATCATAGTAGTGTGCACGAATATTAAGTGAAAATAAGTGGTAAATTCACCACTCATCAACACCCCCAACTTAAAGTTTTGCTTGTCCTTCAGCAACACTACCTCTTACCATGAGACTATGCACATTTATGCCCACATTGAATGACCTATATGATAATAATGACTTTAAGCTTAGCTAATACCACAATTTAGCTCTTCAAACATGGGCCAAAACTATTTTCACAGCACCCCTCAATATAAAATGTGATTATTTAAGAATGCAAGAGACTTTAAATAGAAACTATGCAACAATCACTAATACTATGGAATTGACTCATCTTTGATCTCAATTACATCATTTCCCTTTTTTCCTCATTTTGGGAGATGACAAAATCACCAACCTCGACTTATTACATGTTTCCTCACAAGAAAGAAAATTTCACATACCAAATCATCAATTATGCAACAAGAAATTTAAGTGTAAAACACACACACACTCTCTCTCTCTCTCTCAAGAACTCTTGATGCTAACAAGTACCATGTCATAGGATTTCCCCTATTTTCAATCACCACTACAATAAAAATACTAGGTTAGAAATCACGAAGGGATTTTTGAGCTTGTAACATAGGTTCGGGGTAAGGTAGGATATATTTTAGAAAAAAACATGGATAAACCCTCCTTGAACATCTACATCACACTATTCTGTCCAACTTTTAATAATAGGCCACTTCTTTTGTTTTCTCTCTTTACACACGTGCCTACTATTTATTTTCTTGGTTTACCTATTTTCTTTTCATTTCTTTTTCTTGAATCCTTTATGCTTCTCTTTCCTTTGTTGGATCTTTTTCTATTCTTATTCATTTGTTCTTATACTTAAGCTCATAGGAACTTACTTACAACTTCGTGGCCCAAAGTTACCTCTTTCTATCATCACCACCCCCAACTTAGGCTTTTAGCCTCAAGTTACAATTTTAAGTTCAAGGATGGTAGAGTTCAATAGAAGGATAAAGACTAAAAGGCTCACGGTTTGCAATGTGTTTGCCAAAGAAAGGTATAAATGCTCAAAGTGGGTGACTAAGGATAACATCTATGCAAGGGTAGGCTGTTTAGGCTAAAGTGGACTTCCAATGTCGGAAAGATGGCCTAAGATCATCTCCCCAGCCAAATATAATTAAAATTAGCCTTGAAAAACTAATAGGGAAAGTTCTAGATGGTACAAGTACACATGATATTTGGACAAATAAGTTCACCATACACGATATGTAAAATTTTCCAAAGAGGTTCAACTGCCCCTTCTGTTAGAGACAAAATTGGCGTATCTTCCAATTTTCACAAGTCAAAGTTTCAGAGTCACAAAAAGGAGAAAAAAATTGTTACAAAGTTGCTCACGTCTATGCCCTAGATTTTTGAAAATTGTTGGACGGAGGGGGTGTTTACTTTGCATTTGCACCATGCATAATTTTCTAACCATGGAAAAAACCCAAGACTTGGTCTCACATTTTGGCTTCATATGGGCAAACCAACCAATGGCTACTCGGACTTCGCCAATGGTATGAGTGCGATCCCAAAATTGAAATACCATAGGTACTCAGACTTCCCTTGGATTTGTGACTTTGATGTCATGGGTACTCAGACTTCCCCTGCATCTGCTCAAAATTATGCTTTTACCTTAAGAGTCTTGTCACTCAGTCAATCATAGGGAAAGGTACGTTCAAACAGACAAAACAAAGGTAGTTTCACACACACCCAACTTAAGGACCTACAGTGGCCTCAATAGAGCAGATATAATAAGTTCATAGGTTAGAAGGGAATTCCTTAAGCAGGAAATAGGACAGCTCTCTAGTACTGCTATTGAGACAGAGTATGCCGCGAGCATGGTAACTGATGCTGAAATCCCTTATTTTTGCTCTATTTTGATTTTGCTGTATAGCTGCCAGTTTTCCAACTCTATTTTGTCCTGTATTCTAGGCATTGAGCTTGTGTTGAAACACCTACAAAAAAACAAACAATAGGAAATAAGTCATGGATGGGTTGCCTCCCATCAAGCGCCTAATTTAACATCGCAGCATGACTATCTCCCTTTTCACCATGTAGCATCTTTAAAATGAATAAAATCCACCTTAACCACCATGGGTACTTTCATGTTGTAATGCTTCACCCTTTATCCATTTACCACAAACTTATTTTTTTCATGATCGTAGACGTTAGAAATCACAAATGGCCTCGACCATTTATAATGAAGCTTCCCCACAAAGATTTTCAAACACGAGTTGTAAAGAAGTACATTCTCACTGACTTGGAATTCTCTTCTTAGTATTTGAGAATCATGCCATCTTTTTATTTTTCTCCTTATACAAATCAGAACTCTCATAAGCCTTAAGTAAAAAATCTTCCAACTCGTGGAGTTTTGTGACTCTCACTTTGAACCGTTTTCCCTAATTCATGTTCAACCTCTTTAAAGCCCACAAGGCTTTATGTTTGAGCTCGATGGGAAAATGACATGCCTTTCCAAACACCAATTGGTAGGGGTACATGCCAATTAGGGTTTTGTAGACCGTTCTATAGGCCCACAGTGCCTCATCAAGCTGCCTTGCCCAATTGGTTCAGCCTATATTCACCATCTTCTCAAGTATTGCTTTTATTTTTTGATTTGAAATTTCAACTTGGCCACTCATTTGGGGGTGATATAGGGTGGAAACTTTATGTTTAACCCCATACTTATCAAGAAGGGGCCCAAATACCTGATTATAAAAATGTGAGCCTTCATCACTAATGATGGCACGCGGTGTTTCGAACCTTGTGAAAATGTGCTTTTCCAAAAAGGAGTTAATACTTGTGCTTTCATTATTTTGGAGTTCCACAGCTTTCATCCATTTATAAACACAGTCAATCGCTACTAATATGTATTTGTTTCCAAATGAACTCATAAATGGGCCTATAAAGTTGATTCCCCATACATCAAAGAGTTCCGCCTCGAGGTTTCGTTTGAGAGGATTTCATGCCTTCTTAATATACCACTATGCATTTGACATTGGTAGCATGATTTTACGAACTCAATGGCATCCCGATGCTGGATGGCCAATAGTAACCATATTGAAGGATTTTGGCAGCGGTACAGATTTCTTCATGGTGACCACAGTAAGGTGGGGAGTGGCAAGATTCAAGGATATCATTCATCTCATCCTCCATAATGTACCGCATAATAACACCATCCATATATTCTTGAAATAGAAATGGCTCATCCTACAAAATATCTTTTTGCATTAAACAAGAATCGTTATTTTTTATGGTAGATGATCCCTTCGAGAAGTATACGACTTGCTACATAGTTGTCAAAGTCGGCATACTATAGAGTGATTTTTCCCGCAATATACATGACTAGTTCATCGAGAAAAGCATCATCAATTTCAATTTCTCCATGCCTTTCATGATTTCCTTCAAGATACGAGAGATGATCGACAACTTGGTTTTCACACTCTTTTCAGTCCTTTACCTCAAAGTTGCATTCTTGTAAGAGAAAAATCAATGTAATTAGGTGCGGCTTTACTTCCTTATTGGCCAAAAAGTAGTTAAGGGTGGCATGATCCGTGTGCACCACCACTTTCGTGCCTAACAAGTAGGCGCAAAATTTTTCAAAATCATATACAATCGCCAACAACTCTTGTTTGGTAATAGTGTAGTTGAGTTGAGAATCATTTAATGTTTTTCTTGCATAATAGATAGGATGAAAGAGTTTATCTTTGCGTTTACCTACCACTGCACCCAATACAATCCTACTTGCATAACACATTATCTCAAAAGGGGATGACCAATCAGGTGCTATGGTAGTAGGTCCAAAATAAGGAACTCCTTAAGTTGATCAAAAGATTTTAAGCATGCCTCATCAAATTTGAATTTAGTATCCTTCTCGATGAGTTTGCATAATGGATGAGCTATCTTAGAGAAATCCTTGATAAAACGCCAATAAAACCTGACATGTCAAAGAAAACTCCGAACACCCTTTACGGACACGGGGGATGGTAGCTCAACAATTACCTCTACTTTTGCTTGATTGAGTTGTATGCCTTTCCCCAATATCTTGTGGCCCAAGAAAATTCCCTCCTTGACCATGAAATGGCATTTCTCCTAATTTAGGACAAGATTGATTTCCATGTATCTTTCAAGCACCTTTCTTAGGTGTTCAAGACATGATTCATATGAATTTACCACCACCGAGAAATCATCCATAAGGACCTCCATTGAATCTTCGACCATATCTACAAATATTGACAACATGCAACGTTAAAAGGTTGTTGAGCCATGGCACAACCCAAAGGGCATTCGCTTGAATGCAAACATCCCGTACGGGCAAGTAAAAGTCATCTTATTTTGGTCCTCTGAGGCGATACAACTTTGATTATACCCCAAATAACCATCTAATAAATAATACCATCCTCGCCCAGCTAGCCTATCCAACATTTGATCCATGAAAGGCATCAAAAAATGGTTTTTTTTGGTCCATGAGTTTATCTTTATGTAATCCATGCACACTTACCACCCGGTGATCTGTCGGATAGGGATAAGATCATTTTTTTCATTTTCAACTACCATGATATTGCCTTTCTTTGGGACACATTAAATCGGGCTCACCCAAGTGCTATTGGATATTGGATATATTACCCCTGTGTCAAGCCATTTTATGATATCTTTCTTCACCACCTTTTGTATGGGTTGATTTAGCCTTCTTTGATGTTATAAACTCTGTATATGAGCTTGTTCAAGTTTAATTTTGTGGATACAAATGTCGGGGGCTATTTCTATGATGTCTGCAATTGTCCATCCAATGGCTCTAAAGAACTTTTTCACCACCAACTTTAATATATCTACTTGAGAGGGTTCAAGGTCACTTGCAATAATGATTGGTAATGTGTCTCCATCCCCCAAGAACACATATTGAAGATGGGATGGCAAAGGCTTCAATTCAACTATGGGTGGCTCGAAAATGGATGGTTTTATGGGTGGACTCTCACGGTTTTTTAGATCAAGGTCCAACTTAATCGAGTTCTTGGTATAGGATCCAAGCCCTATCAAAGATGCAACCACCTCATCATATTCTTCCACTTCTTCCCTTTCATAATTCCATAGCACTTCTACTAAAGGATTATCCAATAAGCTCACAACGTGGTTCGTCACCTCCCCATCAATAACATCAATTACCAAGATGACTTGTAAGTCCATAGTCTGCTTCGTGAACTTACATAAGTTGAAGGAAACCTCCTCATTATTCAACTGAAACTTCATCTCACCAAATTTCACATCCACCAAAGCCTTCTCGTTAGCTAAAAATGGTCTCCCGAGAATAATAAGAACTTCAATATCCATTTTACAATCCAAGATCACAAAATTGGTCGGGAAGATAAATTGGTCCACTGTTACTAGAACATCATGGGGAACTCCTATCGACTTATTGATAGACCGGTTGGCTATGAGAAACTTTATTGAGGCAGGCTTCATCTTCCCCAATCCATGCTTATGGAATATGGCATAAGGCATTAGGTTTACACTTACTCCAAGATCACACATTGCCTTTGCAAACTTAAACAATCTAATGGTGCATGGAATTGTAAATGCACCGGGGTCTTTTTTCCTTTTCACCAATGTCTTGACATAATGGCCCTACAATGATGCATTACTTCTATAGTTTTATCCTTCACAATTTGCTTATTCGATACCAAATTCTTTATAAATTTAGTATATCATGGCATATCTTGTAAAGCCTCAATTAGAGAGATATTAATAGATATGGTGCTAAATTTATTGAAGAACTTGTCAAGCTTTGTATTTTCTCCCTTTTGTGTGAACCATCTAGGGAAAGGAAGGGGAATAGTGTTTGATGGTATGGAGACAATTTGGTAATCACTTACCTTTGACTTATCAACTACAATCTCACTTTCCTTTGGCTCATCATCATTGGACCTTTTTCTCTTTGCCTTTGTTTCCTCCCCACTCGGTGTTTCTTCACTTTGCCTCTCCATGAGATACTTTAATATTTAATTCACTTTGGGTTTTAGTTGTTGAATGGAATTTGAGTGGGATGAAAATAATTGGTAGAGTGTATAGAAATCACTTCACATTTCATTTACCATTTTGATAATTCTCTCAATACTACTCAAAATTCGAGCCAAAGTTTCTTCATTGACGCCCCCATTCCTTTCACCTTGTGCCATGCTTAGACTTTCATAGTTCCGACCTTGATTCCCACCTTGACCATGAGAGGCAAGTTAGGAACCTTTGAACTTTTAGGCAACACACTTACTTTGTCATCAAGCATTTCTTCCTTCGCACTTTACATGGTTCCACTTCTATTGCATTTATCATGCTCACACTTTCCATTGGGACTGCCAATATATGCTCAATTAGGAGCTCAAGGTATGACATAACCTTGTCCATATTCACATCTTTCTCATCCTCTTTACCTTTTCCTCTTCGCACATAAAGGATAAGGAGGGAGCCTCTACGGCCACCTCGGTTACTTCATGTCACAACCCTTTGATATAATTGCTATTTGATATAACATTTTTGACACATCCCCATATGGCGATTTAATGAGCAATCCACTGGATGAATTATCTACTATCACTTTTTTGTGTTGATCCCATTCCCTATAGAAGATTTAGAGAAGCATCTTCTCAAGTATCTCATGGTAAGAGCATTTTAAGAGCCTTTCCTTGAATCTTCCCCAAGCTTTATACCACAGCTCTTCATGGAATTTGCAAAAATTAATACTTTTATCCCACAATTGTAACATCTTCAAAAGTGGGAAGTATTAACTTAATAAATCTTCCATAAAGCTAGTCCATGAGGTGATGGACCCTGTGGGCAAAGACCTTAGCCATAGCACCGCCTTTCCCGTCAAAGAGAATGGAAAAAAGAGTAATCAGATGGATTCTTGGGAAATGTGTGCAATATTAAAAGGTGCATAAAATTTCACAAAGTTCTTCAAATGTAAGTTTGGGTCCTCATGTGCTTGACCCCCAAAAAGTCCCTTCAAATGAAGTAATTGAAGTATCACACTTTTGATATAAAATACTCTGTTTTCCTCGATAGGTGGAATGCGAATTGCACTTTCATGCTTATTGGTGCCAAGATAATCTAATCCATCTTGATTCATGGTTATTTGGGAAAAATAGTGATTACCTATATAGAAACAAAAACAACAACCAAAATAAATACACACCACTACAGGTATACCCTAAGTAAGAACTAACACCGCATAAGTGAAAACTAAATTTCACTTCCCAGCAATGATCTATTTTGATAAGGCTCACCTATACCATTTAAAATGGTAGAGGAAGGTTATTATCAATATCCCAACTCGTATTGAGATTGAATCCACAAGGAGTAAAAGATAGAATTCAAATCTTATGGGTAATTAAATCCTACTAAGATAATACCGGAAGTGTTAATAAAGAAAACCACATAATTAAAAATGGAGGGCTTTCGGTTAAGGGAGGATGTATGTCACTTGTAAATTGATTCTACAAACTAAGCAACAAATTTTAATATAACTTAGACATTTGAAAAATCTTGGGATTATGTCTACCTAAGGGCAACTTAGGTGTGCGTATGTGAGATTTAATGCACATGCTAGTAAGTTACTAATGTGGTAGGCTAGGTCTAGGACCCTTGAGACTAATTTCTCAATAAAACCTCAAATATTTCACTTCTTGACACATTCAGATACCTAATAAGTATGACAATCATATTCACCCACTACCTCAATTTGGGCATCCTATTTCTAAGATGATACCCAAGGAGTAGTCAACTACAAAATCACCCTTATGTCTAAAATAGTGAAAATGAGAAAACTAAACCTAATAATTGTATACTATTGTCTTGGTTTCCACATCCCTCTTTCAAGGATGATGAGGATTCCTAAAGTTCACCCAAACCCCTCTTTCAAGGATAGTTTGGGATTTTAAGAGCATAGGGTTTTCACCCACAAACCCATGTGGGTATTTAGGGATCTTACCAACAAATCCCAACTAATTTAATCAAGCAATAGTAGAACTCACTATCATTTGACTAGCACATGCACAAATACATCACAACCCACAACTAATTTGCACCTTAGTTCAACATAATCCCAAGACTAGAGAAGTTAGCTACTCATTAAATGAAATAGAAGAAATACACCAAACAATTCATCCATGGCATCCATAGCAGCGAGGGACAAAGAAAAATCTTCACTTCCCATTTTGATTTCACCAACTTCAACTAGGAATTTTAAATACAAGAATGTTTTCCCCCAAATTCTAGGGTTTACAAATTCTCTAATTTTTTAATCCCTTTTTTTTAAGATTTTTCATACCTAAAGAAATAAAAATTTGGGCCTTATAGAAAGTGGGATCAGCTATTTCAAATTACAAAACTACCCTGGGTCAAAAATCTCACTACGATGCGATCGCATCTGCTTCACCATGATCGCGGCCTACGCGATCGCGATAAAGCGATTGCAGCCCACCCAACCCTGATAAAGTGATCGTGATAGGAGAACAAATTTGACTGGTTGCGATCGTATCTCTTAGAGTGCGATTGCGATGGTTAACCCATCTTGACAAGACGCGATAGCGGTAACTGAGCATGTGTTCTATATATGTTCCCTATTCTGTGCACTTCTCTTTTTGTCTTTTTCTTTTTTCAACTCAATTCCACATCCCTTTATCTCATTATTTGTATGCCTACAAATGTGGAAATTAGGGCATTTAGTCATAATGTTGTCTCATTTATGCCTTCAAATCATAGTAGTATATACGAATGTTAAGTGGAAATGAGTGGTAAATTCACCACTCATCATCTTTCATTAGGAATCCTTATATAGTTTCTTGACTGATCTACGGCCTGGTTAGATCTCTCATATCCTTACTTTCGGCTTATTTTCCTTATTTTCAGATTACTATTATTAGTGTTGTATCATATCCTTTAGAGCTTATACGAGTGATTTCCAAGTTTCTAGGTAGGGATAGTGTTATTTCCCGCATTTTGATTCAGAGTTTTAGTCAAGTACTTTATGACTTTCATTGTGCTTAATTTATTGATTCCGCGTATTCTTTTATGTTGTTTTTATAGACATTTTAATATTATTATTAATATTTTTAATATCAAATTCATTATTATAATAGAACTTTAAGGCATTAAATTGTGAGAATTTTCTTTAGTAGAGCTACAGTTATACTTAATGGCAATTATGCCAATTATCTCTTACAGAAAACCCACGTGAATGGCTGCATTTTTTTCATCTCCCTAACTCTCATTTCATTGTGGTTTATGTGCCTTTAATTATAATAGTTAGTGGTGGTAGAATGAAGATATAAGTTTCTTGTAACAACTCACTCTTTGTTCTTCCATTATCCTATTCTTTATGTTGGTGTAACTCATATAACTCTTGTAACTTATGTAACCTAAAATCCATTGATATTCCATCTTTACTATCTCATTTACTTATTCTTATTCATTGCATGGAAGACTTCCTCTCCTATAAATAGAGGTGGTCTTGCATGGTTTTGGGATATACATAAGATAATAGAGAGTTAACAAAAGTTAGCAAAAAGGAGAGTTTAATAGTTGAAGGGAGATGTTCTTTTTGTGGAGCTTTGAACTCAACTCTTGTCCAGAGCTGTTAAGTTATTGTGAGAAGGTTGTTGTTGAGTTATTATGAGAATTTTGTTGTATCCTGGAGGGGACAAGTCAAGAATATTACTGTTGGACCGGTGAAATATTTACTGCAGTGAGCTTGAATCTCCTTAAAGAGAGTGAGATATCTGCGCCTCAGCCGGAGAAGAAGAAGATAGTCTTTTTATTTTCTTCACTTGTAATTTTCAGTTGTGAGTTTATTGTAATTTCACGAACAATTTTAAGGAGATTCAATGGCAACAACTAAAAAATCCATGGATTCAAGATGGGAGATATTAATAAGCCATTTTGGTTTAACGACACTCACTTCAAGAGGTGAAAGGGTAAAGTACTTTTCTACTTAAGTCTTCTCAACGTTTCTTATGTGTTAATTGGTAAGAACCAAAACAAAGTAGATAACTCTTCAATGAGTGATGAAGAACTCATATCTCCTTAAGAGAAAGTTGAAAAATATGTTGGTGACTCCTGCAAGTGTCGGTACTTTTTACTTAATTGTTTGTCTGATAATTTTTTTAGTTATTATGATAGAACTTACTCTAGTGCAAAGAAAATTTGCAAAGCTTTGCAGAGTAAGTATGACACTGAGGAGGTGGGAGCAAAAAAATATTCGGCTAGCAGATTTTTCTGTTTTCAAATGGTGGACAACAAATCAGTGGTAGACCAAGCTCAAGATTTCATAATGATTGTTGGCGAGCTTAAGTCCGAGGAAGTCAAAATTGAAGATAACCTTATTGTTTGTGGCATAATTGATAAACCTCCACCTTCGTGGATGAAATTTAAAAAAACTATGCGCCAGTAGTAAAAGGAAACTTCTTTAGAGACTTTGATAATGAGAATCCGCATGAAATGAGAAGAAAGGAGCCAAGATGCACTTTTGCAAACAGAAGAGAACAATATCACACCAAAGGTAAATTAAACTTCTTCAAATAATGCTACCCCTGAAACTAACAAAAATACTACTTTGTAGCCTAAGAAGAAAAAATTTAAGAAAAATGATGGTAGACATCCCAAGGACAATAATAGTGAAAACAACCAAGAAAAAAATCAACATGTACAACAAAAAGGACCGTGCTTTATCTGTGGCAAGAGTGGGCACATTGCTCGATTTAAAATTTTTTAGAAATGTGGGACTGCACCTCAGGGAAACATTACCGAAAAACCATTTATGGCAGTGATAATAGACATTAACATGGTGGAGAATATTAATGGATATGGGCTGACTCTGGTGCAAATCGTCATGTCTATTATGAAAAAGACTGGTTTAAAAAAGATATAAATTTTGAGGAGCCCAAAACCATCATGCTTGGAGATTCACACACAACTCAAGTACTTGGAATGGGAGATGTCAAGTTGAAGTTTGCTTCTGGAAGGATATTAATCTTACAAGATGTACTTTATACTCCTTCTATGAGAAAAAATTTGATGTTTAGTTTTCTTCTTAATAAAGCAGACTTCAAACAATTTATTGAATCTGATCAGTATGCAATTGTTAAGAATAATATTTTTGTAGGAAAAGGGTATGCATGTGATGGTATGTTCAAATTGAATGTTGAAATAAATAAAACAACGACTTCTGTTTATAAGCTTTCTTCTACTAATTTTTTGCATGCTCGTTACAGTCATATAAATGATTGTTATTTGGGAATCATGAGTATTTTAGGATTAATTCCAGTGATCAAAAAGAACTTTGAAAAATGTGAGTCTTGTAGTAAAGCCAAAATCACAAAAATGCCTCATTTTCAAATTGAAACAAAAAACTGAATTGTTAGAATTAGTTCATAGTGATATTTGTGAACTTGGTGGAATTTTAACTCATGGAGGAAATAGATATTTTATCACTTTAATTGATGATTTTTTCAAGTTTACATATGTTCACTTAATGAAAAATAAAAATAATGCATTTGAAAATTTAAAACTTTTCTCTATGCAGTTGAAAATCAGTTTGATAGAAAATAAAAAGAATAAGAAGTGATAGAGGTCGTGAATATGAGTCACATGAATTCAATTCTTTTATTAGATCATTAGGTATAATTCATGAAACTACTCTTCCTTATTCTCCTGCATCTAACATTGTAGCGGAAAGGAAGAATAAAACATTGGTTGAGTTGACTAATGTCATGTTAATTGAGTCTTGTGCACCTTTAAATTTTTGGGGTGAAGCTCTTTTGACTGCTTGTTATGTGTTGACTCGTGTGCCTCATAAAAATATCAAACTAACACCTTTTGAGTTGTGGAAAGGTCATAAGCCAAATTTGGGATATCTAAGAGTTTGGGGTTGCCTAGCATATCTAAGGTTAATGGATCCTAAAATCTCTAAGTTGGGTAAAAAAGTTACTTCTTGTGCTTTTCTTGGTTATGCTTCAACTAGTTACGGCCAATAGATTTTTTAATCTTGAAGATAGTGTGATAATAGAATCAGGTGATGCTATTTTTCATGAAAATAAAGTCCCTTTTGATTCTAAAAATAGTGGGGGTCTAAGGACTAAAGAAAATATTTTGTCACTACCTAGTTCTTCTACTTATACTTTAAAAAAATAAGGAAAATGATGATTTTGAGTTAAGAAGAAGTAAACGAGCTAGAGTAGAAACGATTTTGGTCCTGATTATTATATTTTTAACAGTGGAGATGTCTCTATCACTTTAAAAGAAGCTTTTTCTTCATATGATGCTATTTTCTGGAAAGAGGTTGTAAATGATGAAATAGAATCACAAATCTCCAATAAAACTTGGAAGCTACTTGATTTACCACCAGGTTGTGAAAAACTAGATGTAAATGGGTCTTATGTAAAAAATTAAAACCCGATGGATCTGTTGATAAATACAAAGCTAGGCTAGTGGCTAAAGGTTTTAAACAACTAGAAGGTCTAGAATTTTTTGATACTTTTTCTCCACTAACTAGAATTACATTCATTATACTTTTAGTTGCTATTGCGGCAATTTTTAATTTACAAATTCATCAAATGGATGTAAAAACTACTTTTTTTAAAATGAAGACCTAAATGGGGAGATTTACATAGAACAACCCGAGTGTTTTGTTGTGGCTGGCCAAGAAAGCAAAGTGTGTAAACTTAATAAATCCCTATATGGCATGAAGCCGACACCAAACCAATGTCATGAAAAGTGTAAGTCCTGCATGATTGATAACGGTTTTAAAACAAATGAGTCTGATAAGTGCATACATCATAATTCTTGGAATAATTTGCATGTTATTATTTGCCTATATGTTGATGATTTATTGATCTTTGGCTCTAACATGAATGTTATTGGTGAAACTAAAAATATTCTTAGAAGCCATTTTGATATGAAAGATCTTGGTGAGGCAAATTTTATTCTAGGAATAAAAATTACTAGAATATGTGATGTAATTTTCCTTGACCAGTCGCATTATGTTGAGAAAATTTTAAAAAAATATAATTTCCTTGATTGCAAGCATGTTGTAACTCTTTTTGATTCTAGTGTTCATTTGTTTTCTGTTGAAAGTGAAAATGATATAATAAAAGAAAAGGAATATGCTAGTATAATTGGAAGTTTGAGATATGTGACTGATTGCACTAGACCTGATATTGCATATGTAGTGGGAGTACTTAGCAGGTTTACTAATAAGCCAGGTAATGAACATTGGTATGCTATAACGAGAGTAATGAATATTTAATTTGAACAAAAAATTGTGGTTTGTTCTGAAAAAATATCCTACTGTACTTGAAGGCTTTTGTGATGTGGATTGGAACACTTTATCAGGTGATTCTTTATCCACTACCGGTTATGTTTTTACTTTGGGTGGTGATGCTGTTTGTTGGAAGTCTAAAAAGCAAACTATAATTGCTAACTATACCATGAAAGCAAGACTAATTCCTTTAGCTTTAGCTAGTGAGAAAGCAAATTATTTGAGAGATTTATTATTTCAAATACCTTATTTTAAAAACCCAATTCCTCCTAATTTAATTCATTGTGATAGCACCGCTGCAATTGATAGAGTTCAAAGCCATTATTACAATGGTAAATCTAGACCTATACGGAGAAAATATAGTAATATGAGATCATATTTGACAAATGGTACAATTAATATTGATCATGTCAAATCTTGTGATAATCTTACAGATCTATTAACTAAGGCCTTAGCAAGAAAAAGGGTTTGGAGCACATCGAGGGGGTGGAATTGAAGCCTATTGAATCTTGAGTCATATGTGAGGAAACCCAATCTAGGGGACTAGAGATCCTATAACCAGGTTCAATGGAAAAAATAAATCACATGATGACTTGTTGTGGAAAATGCACTATTTTTTAATCCATCCCTATGGTGTGAGTGCATTTGCCTATAATGATTGTGAGGTTGAGTTTATAAAACTCTTAATGAAAATATATAGCTCTTATGAGTGAAGTGCTAAATTACAGGAGCACTCTCGACGGATTTCACCTATGTGAGTGTGGAGGTAGGCCACTTTTTATGAGAATTAGGCTTGTTCTAAAAAGCACTCATGAAACCAGGATAGCACAAAGCCGTAACGTGCTGGCTATAAAGCTCATGTCAACACCTTAACTATTATGTGTAAGTAGTAACTTTTTATTTCCCTTAAGCAGTCATAGTTCAAGTCTGAGACCACTAAGACACTGGAGTAAAAATTACTGTTTTACTAAGTGGAGGTTCAATGCTGAGCACACCTTTATTATGCATGGTAGTCTTCCTTCAACTAGTAGACTCTCTTATGTTAATATTAAAATGAGTGGGGGACTATTATTTTTATGGGAATTTTAATATTATTTTTAATATTTTTAATGCCAAAGTCATTATTATAATAGCACTTTAAGGAATTACATTGTGGAAGTTTTCTTTAGTAGTGCTACAGTTACACTTAATGGCAATTATACCAATTATTTCTTATAGAAAATCCACGTGCATGGCTACATTTTTTCATCTCCCTAAATCGCCTTTCATTGTGGTTTATGTGCCTTTAATTATAATAGTTAGTGGTGGTAGAATGAAGATATAAGTTTCTTGTAACCACTCACTCTTTATTCCTCCATTATCCTATTCTTTATGTTAGTGTAACTCATGTAACTCATGTAACCTAAAAGCTATTGATATTCCATCTTTACTATCTTATTTACTTCTTCCTTTTCATTGTATAGAAGACTTTCTCTCCTATAAATAGAGGTGGTCTTGCATGGTTTTAAGATATACATAAGATAATAGAGAGTTAACAAAAGTTAGCAAAAAAGAGAGTTTAATAGTTGAAGGGAGGTGTTCTTTTTGTGGAGATTTGAACTCTACTCTTGTCCAAAGTTGTTGAGTTATTGTAAGAAGGCCGTTGTATCCTGAAGGGGACAAGTCAAGAAGATTATTGCTAGACCGGTGAAATATTTGTTACAGTGGGCTTGAATCTCCTTAAAAAGAGCGAGGTATCCGCGCCTCAGCCGGAGAAGAAGAAGATAGTCTTTTTATTTTCTTCACTTGTAATTTTTAGTTGTAAAATTATTGTTATTTCACCAACATTTTATATCTTTGACTTTTATGCTTTTGGATTGGCTTATCTATATCAGGGGCAGGATATGCATCATGTCTTTGAGCCCGTTTGGATAGGATTAAAATCTAGTTAAATCAGTTTTTAATCTTTTTTTTTAGCTTTTTTAGGTGTTTGGTCAAATTAAAAAATGTTTTTAAAAGGAGCAAAAGGTGAGAAGCTGGATACCCCAAGCTTTTTACTTTTTAGATTAAAATTCTTTTAGGTTTAACCAAAATATTTACCTTTTTATCCCTTATATTTTCCTTCAATTTCAACAATACCCTGAACTTGTAGCCCTTAAATATATGGGGTTTTTTCTTTTCTCTTTCCCGCTTCTCTTCGTCTCTTTCCTCCAATTTCTCTTCATCTTTCTCCTTTATTTTCAACGAATCATCATACATCGAAGGTTTGCTCAAAAATTTTATTCTAGAATTAAAACTATAAATAATTCACCTTATTTATGATGTTAATAACTTTAAGAATATTTAAGTTATTTTGATAAAAAAAAAGTACTTAACAATACGTGTTTACCAAATACATCAATATTTGTTTTTCAATTTCAGCACTTCTATCCAAATATTTATCTGCTTAATTTATCAGCACTTATTTTAAGCTTTTAATCACATAGGCTAAAAGGCTATTTTTTAATCCTATTCAAATGGGCCCTTTCTTAAATTTCAGATTATGACAGCTTAACGAAATGGAGTTTCTTCTCCTAACAGATTTGAGTAGTAGTTTTTAGAATATTTTAAGTTTTTTATTTTGTACCAAGGGAAAAAGATACTCCTTCATTTCAATTTGCTTCTTTGACTTTGACTTGATGTAAAGTTTATGAAAACAAAGATAATTTTTTGAATCTTGCCGTCATAAATTAAAGAAATGCTGAATGTACCAAAAATGTTTTTATATCTTGTGACTTTAAATAGGTTATGTGAAAAGTTGGGCTTAAAGAATTATTAAAAAAAAAAGAAATGATATTCTTTTTTAAAAGGTCTAATAAGAAAAGATAAAACAAACAAATTAAAATAATGGGAGTAACAAACAAGAAAGATGAACTGACAAAAAAATGATTATTAGTACTATATAGAAAAGGGAGTCCTTGGACGACCAAGGGCACATTCGTAAATAAGCACACTATAGAGGGCAAAATGATCATTATGTATGGATGATATTTACTTATCCTCTCACACCAAAATCATTTTCATATAAGCAGGTGCTTTCTACCTCTCTTCTCTATCTTTTTTCTTCAAATTTCAAAGAACAATCCAACTTTCTTAGCTCTGATTCTTCCTCCATAGGAATTCACCTTTAGGTATGTTTGATGTTTTAATTCAGTTTTTCCTCTTTCTCTTCATGCTTTGTTATGAGTACAGATTTGTGGGTTAAATTAGTTCGTTATTGGAATTTCCACTGCGTAATCGTGCAGATTAAATTTATAAATTTTTTTGACATGCAGTGTTAAATTGGGGATTTTCAACTGTTTCTACCACTTTTGAAGCAACAGATATTTATTTCTTTCAATTTTTTCTTTCACAGTATGTTCACTAATACATCTAATAGAATTGATTTTAAAAAGATGATGAATGTTAATGTTTAACAAAATTCATGAATTGAAAAAAAAATAAGTAAAGGTTTGTCTGGGTTGGAAAAAGGATCTGCAATTGACATAGATATGCCAATGGATGTCAGTGTTGTGGTGATCTACTTGGCCATTGTTATTGTAGGTTAGATGTTTGGATGTACTTTAGATTAACGCTCTTTGTGCTATACTTACTCCATGTGCTTTCCTTTCAGTCCATTGCATCCATTTTCTGTAATGGAAAATTATATATCTTTCATATTTACAACTTTTTGAATACGGAGCATCAAAAGTTTTATTGGACCTACACTTATTTCATGAAGTATTAAACTTACCTAAGAATAGTGATATCTTTACCGCCGGTGGCACTATGTGGTATCCACCAAATCTAGGATCCTCTTGCATGTTGTTGGTGCTAAAAAAAAGACCATATTTCTACTTTCAGCACATCCTCCTCACAATCCAATGTAATTTCAACTTTATTGTTAATCTTTGAGTTGGTCAAACTCAGGCTGCAAGTGCAAACTTGGATGGTAGTATAAGCCAATGTGTTGCATTACAGTTGTTGTATGAGTTGGTATACTTATTATTTTAGTTCTCTTTGAATTTATGATCAGTTCTATGTAGTGTACTAATTTTTAGAAAGAAAGTCTCTCATACTTCTAAGCAAGGGTGATTGTCTATCTCTTACTGAAAGTTTTAGTTGCAATACTTAATATACATTGCTTATTATAGTTCTTTCTGATTGTAGAACAAAAACATGCACTCTTGACAGATATTGCATTGATAGGGGAGGTAGTAATGGAAGCCCCACTAAGAGCAGTTTTAAAACAATTCGTTACAAGGATAGTTCCTCCTGATCTAGGCAAGCCCATTGCCTTGGTTCATCGTCCTAACGAGTATTTTTTCCATGTACCTTAGGTGAGTAATTTTATCCACTTTATAATATTCACAAGACGGGGGGAAATTATATCTTATTTATATAAGCTAAAGTTTAATTAAGACGAATTCATTTCAAAATGTTGTGGTGAAAAGTTAGTAGTTTCTTCGCTATGAATCCATTTCCTAATTTTGCGCTGAAAACTTTCTGTTACATTATTGAGATTGGGTGTCATAGCTAATCATACTATTTTTTTTACAATAACCTCGTACAGATAGCTACCAGCCTACTTTGCCTCATCGACTTTAGACAAGGTAACGGAGGTAATGATGACATACTATTTTTCTCTATAGCGGAATGAAGAACATAATTTCTACTTACATATTTGCTCAATGAGGTGGATCAATTGTCCAGAAGGCAGTTGATGGAAACCCCAGATTAATATGTTAAGAGGTTGGTTGGTGACCTCAGGGACCTTTAGCTATTTTCTGATCCAATCGTCTTTTAGATAGCCTTCAAAATGATGGTGTGCATCTTAATAGATAGGATTTTTATGTTAATGTTTTGAAGATAGTTTATATGTTAATGGTGTGCATCTCAATATGACAATTCACAATCTTTCTACTCTTTCTCTCTCCACTTGCCAATGCCTTGTTCCATGAAGTCATTTTGATATACATGCGAACAAAGGCAAATCCGTGATTTAAACTTTGGGTTCAAGGTTCTAAGTTCTTTGAAATTCTGAGTTTAAAATTTAATATTTGTTATAATTTTGTAGATTTTTCACATATTACTATGGTACAAATAAAATAGGTAGGTTTAATTGAAACTATCTTCAAAACTATAGGTCCTCCCCCTGAAAGCCACAATACAAACCTATTACCTATATCCATTTTCTCTTATCTATAACATCTAGAAATAGATGCTATGTATACATAGCCATGAACTTTTTGTTTCTTTTTTTTTAATAAACAGGGTACACTACTGGCTGGTACAGTTATTGTGGTTAAGTTTCTTTCATCCAAATCAAAACAAGGGAACCACGAGTTTGTAAATGAGATAAGTATAATCTCTGGTTTACAGCACCCAAATCTTGTCAAACTATATGGATGTTGTTCTGAACGAAATCAACAGCTATTGGTGTATGAGTACTTGGAGAACAATAGCCTCGCCCATGCTTTATTTAGTATTTGACTATCCTTACTCATTGTTTTCAATTACTTCACACAGAAAATAAACTAAATGAAATAAGAAGAAATATTGCTCTTTAGTAATTAATGAAAGATTTCAAAATGAAAAACCAATATATAATTCTATATGCTTGTGGATAAGAGAGGATATGCATAGGTTCTTAGTTTTCATTCAAATGCAGGTTCAGAAGAACATCGGCTCAAAATAGATTGGCCAATATGGCAAAAAATCTGCATTGGAATAGCAAAAGTCTTAGCTTTCCTACACGAAGAATCATCATTAAAAATTATTTATAGGGACATCAAAGCAACAAATGCACTTCTCGACAACAAACTAAACCCAAAGATCTCTGATTTTGGTCTGGTTAAACTTGATGGTGAGGATAAAACACATATCAGCGCTAGAGTTATTGGAACCATGTAAGTTTTTTGAAGAGTTCTATTCATATATATGTTTTGTGTTCTTTTAGTAAGAAATATATCTATTGATTATGGAACAGTAGGGTTAATTCTACACGTCATAAGTTTCTGCAATGACACCAGAACTTTGCAATGACAACTTATTGATATAGGTCTTGGTATGCAGCATATATACATTTAAGATTGCTAAAACCCTTATATTCTCTCTTTATCGCATTTTGGATATTTTATATAAGGAAACTTGCAATATTTTATATATTCTTAACCAAAAGGGTGGTGAAGTTACAAGGACTAGAACACATAATGGCATGACTGCCTTTAAAAGGGCTCATTCAGAAGCTTAATCATATTTATAGTATTGATTGCATTACCTGAATTTGAATGATAGAAATGGTTACTAGCCTATGTATCCTATCTAATTCTTATAGTTTCTTTCTATGAACTTAACTTGTATTTCATCCCAATCTATGATTCTTGATATCTTTTGTTGATACAATTTCGTTCTCATGTTGCTTTTTCCTTATTTTTCCTTTTGTGTTTCCAATAAGACTCGACAACTTATTGATCCGAACATGTACTAGTTCGTGATTCCAAATATTGGATCAGTTCTCAAGGTCCTCTCACAGGTTTGACATGCCCTTCCATTTTCAAATTTCATCCAAGAATACGATTTTGTGCACTCTTTTATGATTCTGTGCACTCTTTCTCAACCATAGAAAGTACAAATAGATGGAGATGTATGCTCTGGAAAAAAGTGCCTTAGACTCTATCTACTCGAAATAAGATTTCATCTCACACATGTGCTAGGATTCGGCCACCTCAAAATCGTCGAGGCTCCCATGGGTTTGCTTGTCAAGGTTGTGAAGGATTAACTTAAACTTTATTCTGAGTAGATAGAATTTCTCCCTAATGTTATATTAACAAGAGCACAGATTTCACATGTTTCTGTCATCTTGGGTTGGAGCATAAACACTTTACCACGTCCGGTGTAGATTATTTGCACAAGGTTGGACGTACAGCTAAAGCAGGCCAATCTGGTCTTGTTACAAGTCTCTATAAAGAATCAAATTGTGATCTTGTTGCTACCATTCATCATGCAGAAAAAATTGAAGAGGCACTGGTAGGTTCTATACCTTACAACGCTTTAAGATCTTGAGGAAAAATACCCTTTACACTAGCTTAGTAATTGTGATAAATTATCAACTACATCCGTAAATAAGCACATAATTGAGGGAAAAATGGCCATTATGTATGGATGAAATTTACCTATCCTCTCCATAGCAAAATCATTTTCAATCAAACGGGATACTCCCTTACTGTTACATCTTCAGTTTATTCTATTATACGCATTGGGCTCGTGCAATGCACGGGCATACCTATCTAGTATAATAACACACAAAGACCTCAACCACGCCTTTCTTGAAAATCCTTCATGAATACTACCGACTATTGTATGCGCTTGGCCATCAATATTATTCATAATATTTTGAAATATATATTTTCATTTTATTTTGGAATACTAGTTTGGTCATAAATAGGCGTTTGGCCATGAATATTACGTTTTCACTTTATTCCGTAATATTTTTTTGGCCATAAATATTTCGAATACGTTTTCATAATATTTGTATTTTTATAAAACACTTCAAGAGGTGTTTTCACTTTTTTTTAATTCAATTTTTGCAATTTTTAATTTACTTTTAAAAAATTATCTGAATTATTTACATAAAATAACACAATTTTCATAAAACACTAAATTTTTTAAATTTATTTTCACTTTTTATATTTTTAACATTAAAAAGATCTCATTTTTAAAATATTATGGTCAAACATAACTCCAACTCTAGTTTCAACTTCAAAAATATCAAATAAAGTGAATATATTTTTTTTTTCATGGCCAAAAGGAACACATTTATGATTAATGTTTTTTACATAAGAAAAATCCAAAGTTTTTGTATTTGCACAAATGACCAAAGTACAACCTCCAAACAAAAGTAAGAACGTAGAAATCATTTAAGAGATTATGTTCCAAATTTGGGCCTAATCGAAGGTGATTGTGCAGGAAATTGCATGTCACAGACCCAAATATGGGTGGCTTTAGATATTTGACTTCAAATAAGAATGTCTTTGAAGAATAGCTTTTCTTACTTTTTAATATACTAAAAGTACCATTTTGCCCCTCTACACCTCAAATATATTTTTAAACTTCCAAACTCATTATCTCTCAAATTTTATTTTTTATTATTTTCACTTTTGAATTTTTTTCTTTACTTTTATTATTCTACTTTTTTCACTCTTTTTTTCCTTTAAATTTATTATTTTCAATTTTTATTTTTTCCTTTAACTTTATTTTCATGTTTTAATTTATTTGTCTCAACCTTTAATTTTTTTTTCTCTTTTTCTTTTTTATCAACCTTTATCTATTTCTTCATTTTTTTCTTTTTTAAATTTATTTGTCTTTAACCTTTATTTAGAGTTTTTATTATTTCTCTTTTTTTTTCAGAATTTTCCTCAAATATTCTTTCTCTTTCATCTTTTTTCCTCATTTCTCAAATACCCTTTCTCTTGCTCCTCTTTCTCTTCATCCGATTTCTTTCAAATTTTCAAACTCGATTAACAGAAAAAAATGGATGTTGCTTGTGATGAAGAAATAGAGCGTCTCTCAGTGGATGTTGCTTCCAATTCTTCGGGACTTTTACCTTCAAACTTAATTGACATCATTGTTGACGTAAGTTTCTACTAAATTCAGTTTATCATTTACATGTAATTTATCTTGTTTTTTTGTGTGTTATTTTTGAATTGGGTGTTTGAATCTCTTTTTGTTGTTTACATTTAAGGATTTAGCTCATAATACAAAGTCATTGTATTTTTAGGAGTTATGTTTAGGGATTTGTCAAATTGGTAGTTATATAGTTAAGAAGTTTTAATTTTGTTAGTTGTGTGTTTCTTAGAGAATTTTGAATAACCCCACATTCTTGATTTCATGGAAATAATAAATCTTGATTGAAATTAAAAGTTTTATGTTACTAGAAAATCTTAGTAGCTCGGTTGATTGACTATTTGAACTTTTGTTATTGGAAAATCTTAGTAGCTTAGTTTGTTTACCTGAACTTTGTGCTAGCAGGAAACCTTAGCAGCTCAGTTGGTTGGTTAGAACTTTCACCTTGTTGGCGAGGGTTTGATTTCCCATCTTGTAATACCCTATCGCCAATTGAACCAAAAAAGTTTTGTGCTACTAGATTTGAGATCTTTGATAATTTCTACTAGTACTATGTAATTTCTATTGTGCCAAGTTGGAGGTCTTGTAATAGGCCTTTGCAATGTGGATATCTTTATTTTGCCTCTTAGATGATGGTTCAATTTCTTTTGATGAAATGCATATTTTTGTTTCGATTTCCGAACTTGTGGGATTACACTGGATTTTTTGTTGTTGTTGAAATACAGATTGTTGTTTTGATTTGTTATCCCATCATAGTTACTTTCGGTAGTTCAATTTTTAATTAAAGACTTTATGAATTTCTACTAAAGTCAATCATTTAATAGAAAAGACTTAATTGTTTCTACTTATTTAATCCTATGTATAATTAGTACATGTAAGTATACGGCATATTTAGTGCTCCTACTAGTTTTATACATAGTAATCACGACATTAACAACAAGAGTACTATTCTTATTCAAATAAGCCCTATTAAGTACTATTCTTATTCTAACACAACCTATTCGTTAAATATAAAAATCAAACCGTCAATAAAAGATAATGTCAACATTACTAGTGCACCCTACTAAACAACCCATGAGTGTATTATTTTTAAGGGAAAACTTGAATGAGGGATCTTAGACAAAGAAAAAGAATAATTTTGTAGCTCATGAAGCCAGACTCAAGGAATATCCTTTCCCATTTCTCTGCCCCCTCCCCCCCCCCTCCCGGCAAGAAGCACCGTCATCAGTACATCAAAAAGGAGTTACACTTCAGTCATGTCTGCTTCATCTTTATCTCTATTCAATATCAAGTCAATGATAAGGACCTTCCCTTTTCTTCCTTCATCGTTATACGTGCTAGCTTCTATACATCTCTATAGTATCTTCACACAATCTTCGTCGCTCCAATTATTCATAACTAGCCGCAAAAAGTTATATTTTCTCAAACATCATAATCAGTGACCTATAGCCTCTAATATACAAACTAGAAATACTCAGCGCTGCAAGAGTTCATTAGAAAATTACACTATATATACAAGATCAAAATCGTATTTTATTTCTATATAGTAGATGTTAAATTGCGTTAGCTTTTTCATGTGTTTACTTTTTCTATTTTGAATACCTTTAGCATGAAGAAAAATAGAACTTTGAAGGACATGTTAAGAATAAAAATTTTGTGCATACCTTAAACAAAATAGCATCAGCATGGGGAATAGACTAAAACATATCCCCTCCTTAAACTTTCAGTCTGTGGTATGTTTGCAACAACATGTGGAAGATCAAGAACGGTGCATTTCATGTGGAATAGAGGTTGTTGTTGTTTTGTTTACAAAGTCTTGTTGTTTGCATGACGACCTTCCCATGTACATTATTAGTATTTGATCAAGAACACCATCGTTGTTTGGTTTTTGAATAATTGCACTTTTGGAGAGTGCGGCTGAAAAGTTCTGAGGACTCTCAAGAGCCTTCTGGTAATTCATCTTTTTGAACACATGGCACACCACCCACCCTTCTTCCTGGTTACTTGATTCTGATGCTTGGATATTAATGAAACAATATAAGTCATCTATATTATCAGTAAACTATACTATAAGGTCATCTTACTTATGTATGCACTGTAGCAAGCAGGTTACTGCCTTAGTTTCAAAGATAAAAAAGGCATACCGTGTAAAATTTATTTGCACAATCAGGACATTCTTTCTATACACATACATTATCGTAACATGGTATGGGTGCTTACATTAATGTTGAGGGAGGTGCTTACATGATATGGGTGCTTACATTCTTTCTATATTATGTGCTTACATTAATGTTGAGCGCTCAAACCAAACAATCAGACACCGACTTCACTTACCATACAATGCCTAAAATGGGGCCATCTGAATAGTCAAATTAAAGTTGTTATTATGCCTAAAATCCACCAAGGCTAAAAATTTGTCCCCCTAACCTCCAAAATCCAAGACATAAGCAGAAACCATATCCTTCAAAACTTTAAAAGTTTGCTCTGACTGCCTATCAATCTGGGATAAAAGGAGGTGCTAAAGTCAACTTAGGTACCCAACTCCTCCTAAAATGTCATCTAGAAGCTAGAAGTAAACTGAGAACCTCTATCTAAAATAACGTCATAACAGACGTGGGCACTTTGTGCAGGTGAACCACCTCTCAAATATAGATATGTGCCAATCTCTCTACAGTGTTAGAAATCTAAATATGAAAAAATAGGCAGATTTGGTGAATTGATCCATGATGATTCAATAGATATCAAAACCATGAGAATTTATTATTTTACTGTTAAATCATAATTCAATGTTGAGTTTGTCACTTACTTTAGTAATCTTTCTTTTTTTTTGCAATTTTCATGCAGAGAGTGACATCTTCTATTAAGACTCATCTTGATACTCCTTTAGATGGGATTATGAACCGTATTATGGTAATTTTTACATTAAATTTTTTACTCAATAGAAACAACATCATTATATCAATAATTGTGTTGTTGACATTATTAATTTTTTTTTATATAGTCTCTAGAATCCAAGTGTGATTCTATTGTGGAGCTTATTCAGGATTACATAAACCATGTGACAGGCGAGGAGTGGGCATTGCGAATTTCTAGGGGGTGAATGAAATGCAGACACAAGATGTGCCTATTCTTGAAGATGAAGTGAAGTTTGAAACTGGTTCCCAAATTCATGCCAAGCTTCAGAGCGGAGAAATTGATCTTTCAACACCTCCTGATGACTTGCTTTCTAGGAAAAGAAAGTGGTGCGAAGTATCAGATGAAGATTATGGTCCTAGTTTTACTCTAATAACTCCAACTCCACCCAATATTTCTGATCATATTTCTATAAAAGAAGAATTTTGTACAGCTGAAGACGTGAAAAATTCTTAAGAGGATTTAAGTTTGTATTTTAATTTTTTATGATGTTTAAAGATAGTCACTCAAGTTGTAATTGAAGGTGTTTACTTTCAACTAATTTGCCACGGTTTCTGCTTATCCTTTTGTAAATTATTGCATTATTTTTTCTTGTTTTATTTTTCTTATTAGTTTACTACTTGCTCTTTCAACTTTTTAATATCAAATTTTGGATCTTGATCTTTTTTACTAGGGAGTTTATTTTTGTCAAGTTATATAAAGGTCATGAGATATTCTCTTTTTTGAGTTATCAACTTATGTTACAGTATCTCATAAGTTAGACATAGTGAAATAGTATAAATTGTTTCACATACATTAATTTTTTGAAAAATTTCTAAGATACATTTTTACTCTAAGGAAAGAACTACATAAAATTCAACTAGTTAGACTTAGTGAAATAGTATAATTGTTTCCCTTGAAATATTCGTTAATTTTTTTAAAGACCTTGACCTATGTTTTGTCTATAAGGTAACCATTACTACATGTTATATCTATGGGTCTTAACTTGTTCCTTTCAAACTCCTTGGCGAACTCTTCTCGACATGATTCATAGAGTATGTCATAAGTTAGACATTGTAAAATTATGTAAATTATTGTCCATGAGACATACATTAATTTTTAAAAAGTCAACTCTTGCCTATGGGGTACACCTTTTTCTTTTGTGATTTAAAAGTCTTGCCTATAGGGCAAGAGTTATAGATCATCTGCCAAATTATTACAGACTTAAGGCAAAGCAAACTCTTATCCATGGGGCACAACTTGTTCTTTTGTGATTTAAAAGTCTTGCCTCTAGGGAAAGAGTTATAGATCATTTGTCAAATCATTATAGACTTAGGACAAAGTCAACTCTTGCCCATGAGGTACAACTTGTTCTTTTGTGATTTAAAAGTTTTGCCTCTAGGGCAAGAGCCATAGATCATCTACCAAATCATTACAGACTTAAGAAAAAGTCAACTCTTTCTATGGGGCACAACTTGTTCTTTTGTGATTTGAAAGTCTTTCCTCTAGAGCAAGAGCTATAGATCATCTGTCAAATTATTATAGACTTAATTAAGGCAAAGTCACTCTTGCCCATAGGGCACAACTTTTATTTGGGTGGACTCTGTGTTAGACATTATAAAACTAGACATCATAAGTTAGACATTATTAAATTATGTCGATACAAACTAATAATGTCTACTCTTACCCGCGTGGTATAACTTATTTTGTTGGGTCTAAATTTTCCTCTTGCAGAACATTAGCTAATTTAATACAAATTAATAGTGTTAACGTTTGCCCATGAGGCATAATTTAAGATATATTATTTTATTAAGAATTAATTATTTTTAAATGACATAATTTATTTGCACCAAGTTTAAGTTAAAAATACATTTTTGTACCAAAAAAATATTAAAAATACATTTACTCTCTACACAAAGCTAAAGGCAAGACAAATTTCATCTCAAAGCTCGAAAGCGTCGGATTAATATAGTACATTTTGTACCAAAAAATAAAGTTAGAAATATATTCACCCTTTGGAAAGCTTGAGCTTTGAATTTACGACAAATTTCATAAAGCTACAAAAAAATTTCATTTCAAAGATTGAGCTTCGAATTTACGATAAATTTCTTAAAGCTACAAAAAAATTTCATCTCAAAGCTTGACCTTCGGATTTACGACACATTTCACAAAACTACAAAAAAATTTCATCTCAAAACTTGAGCTAATTTACGACATATTTCATAAAGCTATAAAATATTTTTATTTGGGGTTAATATTTGAAAGTCACCCTGATTTGGGTCTATTTTTGATATTCTCCCTTCACTGTCTTCGTTCATTAGAAAGTTAATAAAATTGGGTGGTTCAGTTCATACTTTAAAACAACTACTTAGAGTCAACTTCTGCCCATGCTTCTCAAGATTATTAGCTACACTGTTGTGTCTCCTAGATTTATGCAACATCATTAGGCTCCCCAGATGAGAAGAAGTTCCCTACAAGAGAGGGTTAAGTTATTGTTTGTTTGTGTGAGTGAATCCAAAGAGTTGATTACCTCTAGGGAATCTGTGGTGATTTTCATATAAGAGACCTCCATATTAGTAGCAATAATAAGGCGAAAGAATAGACTGGTGCGTTCGGCTTCTAGAGGTGAATAGACATTAATTCTAGCGCTATAACCATTCACCCAGGATCCAAGTGAGTCACGAAATACCCCCCAGCATTCCTCAACCTTAGTTAAGTGATTATATGAACCATCAATATTTAGTTTTAGGCCGTTATCAGGGGGTTTTAAAGTTGTGTGAGGTTTTGGGCCTATATGAGGAGGGTTCGTAGCCAATAAGATGAATTCCGTAGCTCGTGCAAATGGGGTGGAAAGAGGGATATTAATTTTTGAGTTGTGGTAAAGGTTGTGGCTTCTAATAAGCCATATATTCCACATATAAAAGGGAAAGATGTCTTTTTAGGCTATTAAATTATTTACTGGAGGTGCATGGATTTTGCTACACATTTGTAACCTGTCTGTGTGGTCAGAGGTCGCAATTGACTGGATATGTGGGAGAAGGTGCATTTGATTCTAGAACTTTTTAACGCTGGGACATTGAAGAAAGATATGTTTCATGGTTTCAGGTGTATTGCATAGAGCTCAGTTAAACCAGGCGTATTCCAGATTGGTCAGTACTTAACACAAAAAATGTTGTGAAACATACCGATGAGCAAGTATCTCTGGTACATTCAACATTAATCAATACTGCCCCATTATTTCATTGTAGAACTAATTAAAACAATCTTACAGAATTATTGAGTCTAATTTACAAACTGACAAATTTCCTGGAGAAAGAAATACATAATTTAGATCAACACTGATTACATGTCATTACACGTCAATTGAATGATGACAATCTTTAAAGGAACTTTATTTTTCTATGTTCAAAAATCCTATAGTATTAAAGATGGTGAAAATATTAAAATCATTTTCACACGTTGAAGTGAATTGGGGCTAGTCAAATGAAGATGTATCTCCATTAATCTCTAATGTTGAGCCATTGTCTGTTAAGCAACTGATCCTGTCAAGAAGATACACAGAGAACAATAAGAACTATGCGAAAATCAAATGACTAACCAGAAATCTGATGTTACTGATCCATGGCAAACTTGAGCGTTCATGACAGCTAAAAGTGGCAAAGATCAAAACTTTTTCAACAGATTAGACTACTGGAGTTTCGGAACAACAAAGAAACTAGAATATACTTACGAATTAGCCCAATTGGAGTATCAAAAACATCGTTATTATTGATTTAAATGTGGCTCGCTTCGAGACAGAAGCCGTTGAAGGAGCAAAGCTCAAGTCCAACTGGATGACTATTGGTTTCTTAAAAAAATATATCCCTAATATAAACAACAAACTGCATAATGAAATCTCACCATTGGATCTTGCTTCCTTGCAGCTAATGGCTACTTTTTGAAAAAATTCCTTGCTAGCATCTGTAATATAGCAGTAAAAAGCAATGAGCAGTTAGCTTCTAAGCAAAGGGAATGGAAAAGCCAATAAGTTTACTATTGGTAGCTCATGAAATCAAATAGTTATACGGCAAAATTTATATTTTTTTGCAAATCATTGTAAACTACAAAGGAATGTGAAATTTTTAGTATAACAGTCCATATGAGCCACTAGGATATTAGACTGGTGAGAATTTACTGGTCTAATATGTCAACTCTTACTTATTCAAAGAAATTAGAAAGAATTCTAGGAAAAAATTCTTCTCATAATGACTTTTACTTCAACATTACTAAACATCATCATAATTTGATGTTGTAAATCCATTACCTTTCATTTTGTTTTCACTTTTAATCGTATTCCACCTTTATGTTTATGTTTAAAATATTCATCTAGGATCCTATTTGTTTTAATTTACGGCATCTTCTGGCTTCCTCACATTTTGATATTTTTTCTGCGTCTTTATAGTAAAAAGGATAACATCAATCTATTCAATAACTACTCTGGAGCATTCCTACCTCCCTCATATTTCCAAACCTATATTGTTCTGCTCACTTAAAACCAAAATGAGCTCTAACCAAATATTTCATTGTCTTTCTAAGGAAGGGGTTAAATGTTTAATCTCTTTTCTCCCCCTTATTGTTCTCCATATTCATGTGGACAAGCATACGTAATTTAAACAAAGCAACTCCAATAAGATATTCCAAGAAAACCTTTTTTAGAGTTGGAATCCTCCCTTTTAGAATCCTTCAAGATCCAAAACAGCCTAATAAACAAACAAACCAATTTCTACTTCGATATACATGCATATGTAGCATTATATCATAACAAAACTAAATGCAATAGAGCCAGTTTTGAGAGAAAAGACTATACTGCTACTAAAGCAAAACATACCATGCTTCATATTTAAAGATGGATCTTGATCATCTACATAACCAATCACCTTTGTTGGTATTCCTGTCACTATACTGTAAAACCAAAAGAAAGACACATCACAACCAGTATTCCATGCAGTATCAAAACTCCTTTACAGATAAACCAGAAGTTTAAAATATATAGTATTCAACCTGTGAAGAGGTACATCCTTCATTACAAGAGAATCTGCACCAACCATTGCACCTTCCCCTACTTTTATATTTCCAAGTATAGTTACACTAGCTCCAATAAGTGCACTTTGACCTATTTTGGGATGTCTATCACCAGTTTCTTACCCGGTTCCTAATAAGGTTACATCCTACACAAAATATATTTAGGTGGATAAGAAATTCATATTATCTTCAAGGATTGAGGGAGTACATATGAACTTTCATATGAGAGTCAAGTTGCCCAGCTTATATAGCACAGACTGAAAATAGTCTAGGTGATGGAATGAATTATTTAGGTAATAGATGCATAATGCTTCCTTCTCCTTTCACGTAGAAGGATCCCACTAGTTACCACCTCTGTACATCGCTAGAGATCACTACACAAAAATTATACTATTTTCCTTCGGTGCAGAACTTTTTGATAGGCTTTCCACCGTGCCCATGACAACATTTTCTTTTGGGTGGGTGTATAAACTGATTCTTATATATGTAGTTTAGCATGATAGAAATGCAAGACTGTCCAACAAACTGAGACAACTAGAGAAGTTTGC